>NW_025544775.1:3759531-3804210 GCF_000003525.1 Blastomyces dermatitidis ER-3
TTTTTTTTTTTTTTTTTTTTTTTTGGGCGGGGAGTCAAATCCAATTCAAATCAGGATCAAGCGGTATGGTATCCCCTGCTAAAGCTGTCCCATGCCAGGAAAAAGTAACTAAATCTTCCAACCTTTCTTTTTTTTAACTTTTTTGGCCCTTTTAAGCGGAAGCTTTTATGACATTCCAACCTTTCCCCTTCCTTCTTCCCCCCCCCCCCCCCCCCCCCCAAAAAAAAAAAAAAAATTGAGGTACCTAACTCCTTAAATAATGATGATCGTGCGATGGAAAATAAATAAATAGCCTTGACAACTTGTAGGTTTAAGTAGCGGACAAATTGTAGGGGAATATTTTAAACAAGCTGGTCGAAAGGCAAATAAAATTCATGTTAGTGATATATCCATCCATGGTTATATTGGGCACCGCTTGAAACATAGAATAGAAAGCGAAGACAACTATGAATTAGTAAATTGGAATAGAACAGAATAGAACAGGTAAGGAAGTAGGGAGGTAGGTAAGGGTTCTGTCCGCTCAAGTAAGGCCAGTTCGCTCTCTACTAAAATTCAAAAAAGAAAAAAGCAAAAAATCCACGCACATCTGTTCAATATCAGTTTAGTTTGAAACACCCCCAGATAAATTTCACCTCCCTTTTCATCCTTCCTCCGTACCTCTTCACACCCTAGCAAACGCAAATCGCCCCCCATTTCAACAGATCTGTCCAAAAATTATCTCATCCAAACAGACCATCCAACTCATTCCCGCTGCTCTGTGGCTTCGTAGCTGGTGGTTTGCCGCTTCCCATGCTCGCGCTAGAAGCAGAAGGGGTGGCAGGTGCCCCCCATATGCTTGCACTTGTTTTCTCCTTTGCCATACTGGCGAGATTAGGGCCCCTGGACTGTGTCGAGGTAGCTGTCTTGAGTCCAGCGTTGGTACTCGCGGTAGTCCATAGACTACCGAATGCATCTCCACTAGCTTTTGTGGGTGTACTCGCGGCCGGCTTTGTGGTGCCGGACAAGGTAGGAGTGAGGGATGAGAGTGGAGTTTTGGCATGGGTTTGGGAGGTTGGCTGTTGTGGTGCTGGGACGGAGGTGAAGTAGTTTGGTTGTATGGCTTGGTATCCTGCTGGCTTTGGTGATTGTTGTGGCTGCATTGAAGCTGATTTACCGGCGCCGTTAAGGCTTGGGTACTGGGTAGATGCGACGGAAACGTTGCTTGGCGATGGCGAGGTAAACCCAACAAGGCCGTTCAGGTTTTGACCCTGTGTACCCGATACGGGCGTTGGCGCGGCATATTGTGTGACTGACGATGTTGTCGTAGCGGCCAGGTTTGGAGGAGGAATAGAAGAAAACTGTGGTTGGGATGGCGCAGCTTGCGCAGAAGAAGGAGCAGACTGGAAATCATCGAAGTCATCATCATCTCCATTGTTTTGGGTGACGATCTTGTTTTTTTGAGAGCTAGCAGACGAGCTTTCGTAGACGCTGAATAACGCATTTGGTGGCTCAGAAACTGATGGGTCTGAGATACGCTCTTCACTATTGTAGGAAAACAGGGCTTCCGGCTCCTTTGCCGGTTCGGGCTTTTTCGTTTCTCGCCGAGTAGGGCCAGCGGAGGACGTGGTTTGCTTACGCGCAGCAGGAGTACCGTCATCGCCTTCATCATATTCTTCGAAGCGATTGCTTCTTCTTCCACTGTCTTCGTAGCCTCCGGTGCTTCCACCAAATCCGCCTCCGTCCCCATACACTCCTCCGCTATAACCACCATATGAGGCTTCATCACTCCCAAACCCACCATATCGGGAACCACTTCCGAATGAACTCAAACCCATTCCACCCTCAATACCTCCAAATTTATTTCGATTGGCCCTCGCCTTCTTTCTCTCTGCACGGATCGCATCGACATCACTCAAAAGTTTTGCCAACTCTTGAGCTCGGTTGCGTACGTTTATACCTTGATCTTTTCCATTCTGATCAATATAATGAAATTGACGGAGCATCCGGAGGAGGGAAACGTGAGAACGGGCATCGTCGATAACCCGCTCTGAACCATTCTTAACGAGAAATTCAAGGAGTTGAAGGGCCTAGAAATGGAAAAATTGTCAGATGCATTCCAGTGTGATAGCTTCCAAAATAAATATTGGGAGGGGGGGTGGGGGGGGTGGAATACTTTATAAATTTGCCGCCACTCCTCTGCAGTCTTTTCCGTAAACCGTTTATATATCATGGGCATAATTTCGTTGAGCAATTGACTAATAACACAAATGACAAAGAGTTAGATCATCAACTCCGCAATTTAGCCGTAAGGAATGGGGACAAGCGGGCACTAACTAGCTATGTGTTGCGTTTGCTATCTCCTGCATAAGCGTAGAGGAGGCGCCCCAAGGCTCATTATTCGTAGCTTCTCGAACCTGTATCCATTCAAGTAAGGAGATTGTATATCAAAGAGGAGTGAGTCGTGTAGAAAAGAAAAGATGTATGTTCACGGCCGCGCAGGTTTATATTAGCTAGACCAAAGACTGACCTTCGCCTCCATCTCGGTATAATTCATCACGGCTAATCATATTTAAAAGAACAGTTAAGAATTAGTCAAATCAAACCACTATACGAAACAGTACCACACAAGGTAGATCCAGAGGGAAACCAATATACGGCGAAATCACCCGGGTGAGAAAGGGGACAGGGTAGCAGTAGAAACGTACCATTCTGCACCTTTCTAACGCCAGCTTTGATATCGTACAGCGTTAAATTGCTGACCTGATCCTTTAGGGAGCTGAAATCCATTGTGTAAGTGTAAATTCGTTTGCGCGAATCCGGAAGTAAAGCGGAGGACAAGTCGGGGCCGACTAATAGGGGAACGCGGGTTTAAGATTGGTTTACTTCGCAGTCAATACAACTACGCGGATACGGTAAAGGCGGAGTTAGGAGTGAATGGCCACACCGGCCAGCTGGAGTCGTACACAGCGAGAGTAGCGGGGAGGAGAGGGGTGAGATGAAGACGTCGGAGTTGAAGAGTTGGCGTTGGGGTTATCAAGGGACGTGGAGGATAGTTCTGCGTGGCCGATTCAAGCTCGCATCGTCCTTCCTATTTGCGCCTCATGCAGGGATGACATCCGCGGAGGGAAGGTTTTCCCGATCGCCCCGATACAGCTAGCGTCAAAACAGCCTTATTTAGACCGTCAAAAAAATATTAGCTCTACGAAGGATAATTGACATGTGTGTTACAGGCAGTGTTAAATAACGAGAGTGCCAGTGAGTGACCAAGGCAAGGTTCGATAATGCATTTAGACTTGAGATGCTTGTGGACAATACTTTCTGGCAGCAGCTTTAACTACTTGTGCAGTGAATGGGTCACAAAAAGCTGAAGAGAAAACAGTAATAAAGTGTCAAATTGAACGAGTCAACAAAGTTTCCTCTTTTCATTACTAAATCTCATAACTAAAGTAATAAATACATTCAGAAGAGAAAAGTAATATAACTAATGAACGCCAGATAGAAGCAAAAGAGCTAATCTCACAGCAGAAACCACCAAGTCCCGCTCCAATCGCCCGAAAAAGATAAATCAATAAAAGGGGTAAAACAAAATAATAAAAGGTAAGTCAGATCTCTGGGCGCATAACGAAAGGATATGTAAAGGGTACAATATTAAAGACAGCCTTTTCTTTTCCTCGACTCCAGAATCTGTTCACATGCTTCCAATGTATATATGCTGGAGGGGAGACCAGGGAGGCAGAGGCGCAAAAATGTGGTCATGTAGGAATATAACGGTCTGTTATCTGGGTCGGGTAATAGAAAATTGATTCCAAAGGAAAAGAGCGAGAGAAAAGAAGAGCTGGATAACAAGCGAAGAACGATAAAGGGATATATCTCAGAAACAACAACCCCGGCCCCCTTATAAAAATTCGTATCAGTGCAATCAGCTGCAAAATATTCGTCCGTGGTGTATCAATATCACATAAACATAAAACCAGAAACTTACAAAAGAAACAAAAAAGAGAAGAAGATCGAAGAACGAAAAGAACTTAAGAAAAACGACCACATCAATGCATTTCACTCAGTGCAAAATTTCCTCATAATCAAATGCAAAAACATCTTGACATTCACCCGCAATGCCCCCTCGAAAAAGTCCATGAACTGCGTATTGTCGAATTGCGCCTCGAGGAGATCGTTTAGCGGAACCTGGGCGTTGGCGCCGGGAATCATCATATTGCCACTACTTCCATCGACAGTGAAAAGCCCAACTTGGTTGCTAGAAATCGTAAGGTCAACTCGGTCCCATTGTCGCTCGTTATATCCTTTCCAGTATACAAGGACGCCTTTCTCAGAGAGATTTCGGGCCGAATATTTAAATGAGCCGAACTTGAAAACGCGACCGGATCGTTGTAATTCACGCTCATGATCCCATTGTTTAGTGAATGGCATCAGGAATCGCTTCTTCCCTTTCTTATTCTGCAGAGTTATCATGGCTTGTTCGATGTAGTCGTTATAAGTCTTCAGTTGCTGCTCCAAGTATACACTTTGATCGTTCAATCGCTCAAGAGTAAGTCGGACGCTTTCCAGCTCTCGCTGGCGCTGTATTCTCCGACGATGTTTTGTCCGAATATCGACTGCGATTGCATTCAGAAGGTCCTGGTAATTGTTTTGCCGTGTTATACGTCCAGCTTGTTCCAGGCGAAGGATGTTCTCTAACGCGGTGCTCTTTAGATCCTGATAGCTCATGGATCCTATGTCAATTAGGGAGTTTGCGTCCGAATATGCGCCGCGTTTGCGACTACTTGAGGATAACTCGTCCCGAACGAGCGCGTACCAGCGCTCCTCATCTTCTTCCGTGGGCGGTTTGACCATGATTTCCATTAGATTTGCAGCGGATTGGACGCGGATGATATACAGAATACATCGTTTTGTTTCCATAAAGAGGGCTTTTGTTTCAGCATCGGGGTCTGGATTATGCGCAGTAAGTAAAAATCCCAAAGTAATTCAGTATGTTGAAAAAACAAAACCTACCTTCGACATTGTGCAGTTTGGGCGTTAATGTCAAGCTAATTTCGGAGGAGCTCACGCTCATGAACTCATTTTCATTGCTCTTGACACTGCCCAGATCTCGAACGGCTTCCTTGATCACATCATCCTGGTCGACGCATATAGTGGATATCTCCGCAGCAACAAGCTGATGGATCGAGAATATGTCAGAAAGTTTTATATAAAGTGTTGGTTTCGTTTTGGCGTATAGGTCGTTGAAGGCATCGATATCAAAATAGGACTCCGCATCTTGCACGGTAACCACTATCCTCGACTGTTAGTACGAAAATTCCCAGCGAGAAGAAGACAGGGCGGTACGCACAATTACCCCATATAGCTCCTAACCGCTGGATCGCCTTCTCAACCCAAGTATTCAGGGGCTGGAGATACACGTTTTCGTTACCAAAGAGACGGCCTGATGCTACCTGCGCTATTACTTTGTCGATTTCTCCCAGGTTTCGCTTCTGCTCCTGATTTAAACCACGATCTACCACACCACATCTTTCTGGTTCCATTATCGCCGGACGCAAATAGTTTTTCCAAACCCACTGGCCAGTAACCTGCAGGAGGTATCCATGATCCTCATTCTCGAATCTAGACAAAAGATGTTCATAAACTTGCTGTGAAACAAATCGCACTCCGAACGGCATGCGAGGTAAGAATTCTTCGAGCGATGTAAAAAACTGGTCTGCAATGTCACGTAGGTCTTGCAAATGGCGAACAAATGTCTCTCTCGTTTCAGGGTCCCTAATCGCCTCTTCTTTAGGAACGTCTATTCGGCGTCTGCTCTTCCTGCCAGTGCGCAGCTCCTCGTTCCTGATGGTGGAGCGGTAGATCTGCATAGGGTCGCTCTCCAAGTCAAGTTCGGTGTTTTCGATAATATGCTCCTTCACTAGATGACCCAGAATATCCCGCATGAATTTCCGATCCTTCGGGGACTTCGTATACGCAGCGAATAATTTGTTCCAGAAAGCATTGCACCGTATGTAGTCTTGAAGTGAAAATGAATGATCGATCTCCTCCTTCGCAGACCTGACAAGGAGCTTTATTAGGTAGTATTCTTCGCGCCTCTTCTGGGAGTAACCGAATAATCCCATAACCAGATGCTTGATTCGCTCGCATTCCTTTTCTGGGGTAGCCTGCTCCCTTATGCGTCTAAAAAGTCTAGCAAGATATTGCGGCTGCGTTTGAAGAACGAAGAAGAGTTCCTGATACTGCTCTAGTTTCCGTCGAGATGTCTTATTCAAGGCTTTCAGGTCAAATGGATCTTTAGACGATAGGTCGCTATTAGGTAGTAGAGCTCCGACGTGGCCACCAAAATGTTTTTGGTGTTTCACGACTTCGTCGAGCGTGATCTTATTTTTCACGAGAAGGGCAATCTTGATATCCAATTGCGTTATGTACTGGTCGGCCATTTCATTCTGTCGCACATGTTGCACGACTGTTTTCCGTAGACGTTCAAATTCAATTTCTTCATCGAAATCAAAATCGCTATCGTTAAGCAAATGGACAAAGCCTTTGATGGTGCCAACCGGAGGATTCTTTCCGCTGGTCAAGCTCTTGTAAGCTTCTCCCTGGATCTTGGCTCTCACAAAGCTTTGAACCTTTATAACTTTATCCATATTCTCCCGATAGAAGCGCTGTTTCTCCGCAAATTTCTGTCGTATAAGAAGGCCCCTGGTGTTGGACTGAAAGTCCACTATCATATCTTCTTCCGCCTCCAGTTCTGCCAAGGCCTGGCCAACATCTAGCCTGACGAACATCGCACGAATAAGGGCCTGGAGCTGAGCAACCTCTTCACTTGACCTTTCGAGCTCACAGAGGAAGTTTCCGATTTCTATTCTCAGCATAGCAGCTCGCGAAAGAGCTTGTAGTTTGGCAATTACAGAATTCTGCTGCAAGAGAGAATTTCGATCGAGTAGCTGACGCTTCCGCAGAAGGAGTCCTCGAGACAAAGATTGAAGAGTAAGAATATTTTTCTCGTTATCACGGAGTGAATTTTTAGTTTCTTCAACCGATGTACGCAGAGAAGCGCCGCGGAGGGCACTTTGAACTTCAATAATTGATGGTAGTTGGGCTTTCAGCCCAGTTCGAAGAACCTGAAAGCTTCCTCTGGCAGCAGATCCTCGAACAATGGACTGGAGAGTAATCCACTGATGGCTCATTTTCGCCAGCTGCAACTTCTGGGAATCGTAAGACTTTCTCTTCATAAGGCCTCTAATGACAGATTGTAGCACTGTTATAGCGGGAGTTCCAGTTTCTAGGGCCAATCTATCTTGAGAAACACTGTGTCGTTTCAACATGCCTCGAATAGCGGCCTGGAGGGATTGGACTTCGACTTCGGCATCTTTGCTTTGCTCGTACTGGTCGTATACTTGGCCCCTAGCCAAGGCTCCTCTGATGGCTGCTTGGATTTGTTTAATTCCAGACTCCTCCTTTCTTGCTCTAGTTCTCAATAATTGAACATGCGAACGGAGACTCTTAGCACGAACAAGGCTTTGAAGCATCAGGATGCCTGCCTCGTTCTCTTTCCAGCATTGTTTGCTGTGTTGAGATCTCATTCGAACCAAGAATCCGCGTGCCGATGATTGCAAATTTACAGCAAACCGTCGCATGCTCAATCGGTAACCCACTATTTCCCTGGACCACTCTCCTCGTATCCTTGACTGTAGGTCGATCAATGCACTTTCGTTATCCCACAACTCCTGCATTACGTTCCCAAGCCTCAGACGCACAAGAGCTCCTCTTGCTTGAGATTGAAGGTCTGAAATAATGACTTCGTTCTCATGGAGCTCTCTATCAATCCTATCCTTCTCCGATTCGACCGGCTCTGGCTCTGGTTCCGGTTCCGGCTCGGGTTCCGCGCCAAAGCTTGCCCCCATACCAGAGAAACTGGGCATAGGAACCCCTGACGTGTCTAGACCTTTCTGAACTTGTTCCAATTCATGATGTTCGAACTCCAGTTGACCAACCAAATTCCCGATGCGGAAGTTAACGATCCCCTTTTTATATAGTAGCCAAGACAAGGCATGGATACAATGTATCACTTTGGGAATGTTTTTCTTTTCGTACAAGTCGATCAGCTCAAACCAAAATAAATCCGGGAGTTCGATCTCCTTAAGAAGCTGGAAAAAGAGAGCAATATTATCAGAATGGCGGTATTGCAGTTTAGGGTGTCTGAATATACGGAAAGTGCGGTGCGGATACAAGGCCTGCACCAATTCGGCGAGTGTGACTCCATCCCGAAGAGCCTCTTCAAGCTGGACGATGGGGGGGATAGACTTGTGAATAACATCTTCAATCCATTCCTTAGCTTCTCCAATATGGCATAGATACTCGTAAGCTTGTATAAACTGTCGTTGTTTGTCAATCCAGCTGCTTTCTGCCCATGCGGATGCTCTACCTTTCTGAGGACTCGCTGGAGATTTTGACGCCCGAATGGAGTCTGCACGCTTAAGCCGACGGCGACCCTGCAAACCAGCAACTGAGGGAATGACGGATGCTATGGAAAAATCTTCGCTTTCGGTTTGCGCAAGTCTCGAAAGAGTCCGCAAATGTCGAGTGGAAGACTTTTGAAAGGTTTCAAGCTCTGGGGCTGTAAATGCGGTCGGTAAGGCTGGAGCATGCGGGGTGGATTGTGTGCGGATATGCTGTCGTCGGATGGAGGGCGAATATTCCCGTTCCGCGCTATCGGTGTTTTCCTGTAGTCGCATACTATCGCCACCGTCATAAGTCTCAATCTTGGCAACTTTTCCGCTCGGTATACTGTCATGTTGAAATGTCGCGGTGGTCACTGTCTGGCTTCGCTGTCGACTGACCCGTTCTGGCGGAGGAGATGCGCGATTGGGTGCCTGTGGGAGTGGGCGCAAAGAAAGACGAATGTTTCCATAGGTCTCGCTAGCACTTGGTGGCGTGGAGGCTCGTTCAAACCTTTCCCCAATTCTGCTCACCCTTCCCTTTTGAGCATTCGAATCTGAGATGAATCCGCCAGAGGAGTTCGAGGACACGGTACTTGTACGGCTAGGAACAAAGGAGTTTGAGTAGGAGGAATAAACAGAGGAATTGGTTGATGCGGTCGAGCCATGACGAAGCGGGCTGGGAGGATTTGTTGGTAGTTCTGGTTGAGACCGTCTGAAGGGGTGGAGGTTCGACATCACGATGGCAGGTCAAGAGAAGAGAAGAAAGGCTAGCTCGATGAGACAAGAGAGTGTCCAGCGTTCAACTGCGCGCATGCCGGAAAAGTGATAAAAAAGGAAATGTAAATTGTTCTCTCCAAGGGCTGTTCGGCTGTGCCACCCAATGATTCAGAGTAGCGCAGACAACTAACGCAATGCACAGACAACACAGCTAGGCAAATCGAAGAACTCCTCTGCAAACCTCCTGTCAGCTCTGGTTACAACAGAAAAGCAAAGACGCTGAAGAAACGTACTGTGGTGTGTATGGGATAGTATATTTAGGCTTGCGTCTATCTTGTTGCAAGACGAAATCACTAGGTTGAGCTTCCCTTGCACCGCGAAGGCTTGTTGTTTGCATCCCATCCCATCCATCCCCACCTTTGCCGGACCAAAACAAAGTTCCCAAAACGGCAAGGTGGCTGCTGCAGATCACCTGATGATAGCGGCGCTTATCGGCTTACGCAGTAGGTTCAGCCATGCCCAGTTGGTGCTAGCGCGCGAGAAGCGCCCACCGTGGAAGAAACTTATCAAAATCTTCTCTCGGGTTTTTTTCTTCTTTTTCTTTTTCTTCTTCTCTTTCTCTTCTTTGGGAAAGACGATTTCTCCCCATCAACAGAACGTTTGTTTGAACCTCTGTTGTTGGTATTTTCTATTCTGTTTCTGCCTGTGTCTCCGTTTGCTATCTAGCAAATTGCCGTTTCTCCTTCCTTATTTTCCATCGTCCCTTTTCAATTTTCACCATGCCAATTTCCAATGGAAATGCGTCGGGGAACGCCCTTGAGCATGTCTCGGGTGATTCAAAGTTCCTAGACCCTGCCACAGCGCTGGAAGTCCTCAAGAACGATTATGCCGGTGATGGCCTGGACATCAATCAACTGCTGGATTCCGAAAAGAGAGGAGCACTGACCTACAATGATTTCCTCATCCTTCCTGGATACATTGGTTCGAATAACCTTCACAAGAATTGTATGTGGAGAAGACACAATTGACCGGCTATTTAATAGGATTCCCCGCATCTGACGTATCTCTCGAAACCCGTGTCACGAAGCGAATCAGCTTAAAAGCTCCCCTGCTGTCGTCGCCCATGGACACAGTCACCGAGCACTCGATGGCAATCCATATGGCTCTTCTCGGTGGACTTGGCGTGATCCATCACAATTGTTCTGCAGACGATCAAGCAAATATGGTAAGAAAGGTCAAGCGATATGAAAACGGCTTCATCTTGGAACCTGTCGTTATCTCCCCGACGACAACGGTGGCAGAGGCCAAAGCGCTGAAGGAGAAATGGGGATTTGGCGGATTCCCAGTGACAGGTTAGTTACTGTTTCCTATTTCTGCTGTGGTACCTCGTTTACGCTTGCAATGATGTTTTCAATCTTTATTCTATAACTTTCGTTCATCTGCAGCCGCGAAAGCTGCTATGGAGAGACCGGATTTTTTGTCTGAGGCTTGGTTTTGATCCTCATTTTATTTTTAAATTGATCTTATGGCGGAATATGCTGACTAGCGTTTCGTGGCCCAGAAAATGGAACTCTCCTTTCCAAATTGGTTGGAATGATTACCAGCAGAGACATCCAGTTTCATCCCGTTGGTGATGACCCTGTCACGGCTGTCATGACTACGGACCTTGTTACCGCACCTTCAGGAACCACCCTCGCTGAAGCAAATGAGGTCCTACGAAGCTCCAAGAAAGGAAAACTTCCTATTGTCGACAGCGAGGGTAACCTCGTTTCCCTACTTTCAAGGTCCGATCTCATGAAGAATCTTCACTATCCGCTTGCTTCCAAGCTGCCACAGTCCAAGCAACTTATCTGCGCAGCCGCGATTGGCACCCGTCCCGAAGACAAGGACAGACTCCAAAAATTGGTAGATGCTGGTCTTGACATTGTCATTTTGGATAGCAGCCAGGGCAACAGTATGTATCAGATCGAGATGATCAAATACATAAAAGAAACCTACCCCGAACTTGACGTCATTGCTGGCAACGTTGTCACCAGGGATCAAGCGGCTGCTCTTATTGCCGTAGGCGCAGATGGTCTCCGCATTGGCATGGGCAGCGGAAGTGCCTGCATCACGCAAGAAGTTATGGCAGTGGGAAGGCCCCAAGCCGCAGCTGTGCGCAGTGTATCCCAATTCGCCGCGCGTTTCGGAGTCCCCTGCATTGCGGATGGTGGTATCCAAAATATTGGCCATATTGTCAAAGGCTTGGCGATGGGAGCCACCACTGTTATGATGGGTGGGCTCTTGGCTGGTACCACCGAATCCCCCGGTGCCTACTTTGTCAGCAGAGAAGGCCAGCTCGTCAAGGCGTACCGGGGAATGGGAAGCATCGATGCCATGGAAGATAAAAAGGCTGGAGTCGGCCAAGACGGTAAAGCAAGCAATGCCGGCACTGCGAGATACTTTTCTGAATCGGACAGACTTCTCGTTGCCCAGGGCGTTTCGGGTTCAGTGTTGGATCGCGGCTCTGTCACCAAGTTCGTGCCATACCTAATGGCCGGTATCCAGCACTCCCTGCAGGATATCGGAGTTAAGAGTCTGCAAGAGCTTCATGATGGTGTCGCCAGTGGCTCAGTTAGGTTTGAAGTGCGCAGTGTCAGCGCTCAAGCCGAGGGTGGCGTCCATGGCCTGCACAGCTTCGACAAAAAGTTGTATTCTTAAACCACCAGCAAGCCCGGGGACGTGGGTATTGCTCCTGACGCCCCGTCACTATATTGAGGAGAAGGGAATCATTTTTTTTTTTGGTTTTTGGAGTTTGTCTGGATGGGGGACATGGTCATTATTTATTATGATACTCTTTTTCAAAAGTTTATGCAGTTTCATGACTCTCTGTGATTAGCCATATGATCCGTTAAAGCAATTCATATTAATAGTCTTCTTGCATTAATATTACCGCACTCCATTCATCTATTTATATTACAAGGCCAACACTAAATATTCGTTGTTAGTTTAAACGTAATGAAACCTGACCCGATCAAAATTATGTTAAATAAGTCTAGAATGAAAATGCAGAGTAGTGTTGTGCCACAGCTCGAGAGAGCACAGTATCGTTAGTGTATGGAACTTGAATGCAGGTTGAGTGCCGACGAGCGGATTTCCTTCCAGACTGAATAGTTACACCAGACCAAGATTCTTTACCTCTCCGTCGCCCGAAATTCACGTGGCTAAGCTTCATTTTTGCTTCAGGGGCAATTCCCCGTTCGGCAACCAAGTACCCTTGTTTTTTTTTTTCAACGTTCGCCAGGAAGTTCTCCGAAGCTCGAGCTGGACTTGAACCTGCAGCAGCAGGCCAACGCCGAGATGGTGTGGTGGAACCTCGGATATCTGGCAGAAAACGCGGCTAAATAAACCAAACCCTCCCCCGCGAACCTGAGTTTCGGCAAACCAAACCCAAGGTACAAGCATTGAACTTAGTATTATTCGCCCGGAGCAACCACGGCGCGGCCTGGCGGGAATAATATTTAAATTTAAATATTCCCCCCTCGTCTCCGCCTGCAGCCATTTGGCTAACATGCTTTCCTCCCGATGTTGCCAATTCCCGTCAAATGCAAATCAGCTTCGCAACGTTCTGCGATTAACCCTCGGCGGTTTTAGGGGTAGTTGCCCTCCTACTACGAAATATACCAGTGCGCCAAATTATTTGTATCTTCGGCCCGCGCACAGATTCAACCAGAAAGCTACTTACTTGACGGTTCGGAGATTACCACAATATCGAAGGATGGCCCCTCCAAAGAAAAAAGGGGTTGATCGCTCCATACCAAAACCGAGCGCAAGGTCAGTTCTTCGCGTATTTGCATCCGCACACTGGAGTATATAAATATATATATATGTATATATATATATATGCAATACTTTTATGACCGGGGCAATGACTAGAAGTTAATGCACTCGTCTACATGCCAGCGTAATCCTTATCTCTCCGCAAAACGAAGTGCTATTGCTGCACCGCGTTCAAAACTCCTCGTCCTTCCCGTCAGCTCATGTGTTTCCCGGAGGAAACATATCTTCGCAAGATGGCGATTTCCCACCAGCAGGGCACCCGGACAGTCACGATGAAGGCCCCCATTATCGAAGAGCGGCGATCCGCGAACTCTTCGAAGAGAGCGGTATCCTCCTCGCAAAAAACAAGAGAACCGGCAAAATGATCCACGTAAACGTGGACGAGAGAGAGATAGGGAGACATGCAATCCACAAGAACAAAATTACGTTCAACAAGTGGCTAAAGAGCATAGATGAAGCTGCAGAACCAGACATTGGTCAGATACATTGAACCATGAAACCCAAACAAATAGTATACTGCTTGAATATTGTTAGATTGACCAAGGACAACCTGTTTGTTTCCTTTTTTGTGCGAGCTAGACCCCCTCATTCCGTTTACACACTGGATAACGCCAACCACGAACCCCAGACGCTATACAACACAGATGTACCTCTACTTCCTCCCGTTGTCCTCAGAGTCCAAAAGCATCATCGGCAGCGAAGAGAGTGAAGTCCAAGCGCCGACATCTGATGGCGGGATAGAGATCACGGAGGCCCGATTCCTCCCCGCATCGGAGTGGTTACGGCTCGCCAAGAATGGGAATGCGATAATGTTTCCCCCGCAGGTCTTCCTACTCTCATTCGTCGCCCAATTCCTCGAGAGGCCGGGGGAAAACGCGACTGATGTCTCCAAAGAGGAGTCTGCCAGACGCCGGTCTGAATTTGTCGACTTTGTGCATTCGGGGTCACCGCCCTGGACCGATAAATATATCTCCCCGGTAGCTATTGGGCAGGTCCCAGATGGACGAAACATCCTCACTTTGGATTACGTCGGGCCTGAACTTCAGGGCTCTGGAAAGAAGGGGGAGCCGGATAGGGTAGTGCTAGTGCGCTTTCGCAAAGAGGGGCCGAGGGAGGTGGAGATTCGCTGGAGGATTGAGGTGGTTGTGCCTGAGAAGAAACTTGCAAAGAGCGCCCTATGAGATTGAAGTTGCTGTTTTTTTGTTAGTAAAGATACCTATATGTAGACCGTAATTAGAAACTACATGTACACTCTTGGTTAAACAACATTCCTACAAAGGCTTCTATCGGTTCGAGTCAGTCGGTAAGAGGATGCCGGGTCTTGGCAGTGCCGCTGCAATATACAGAGTAATGGTCGAAGAAATGCGACAAATTACCACGCACCTTAGACCCTAACCGCACGACCTTCCAAACCTAAAATCTCTGCCCCTAGTCACATGACGCACAATTCCTTCGCTCTCTCTCTATCTCACCACTCAACGCCAGAAATCACCGCAGCACTTCAACGATCAAGATCCAAGCAAGCCCCCTTCTCAATACCGCTTATTCTCCGGATATCCACGCAAATCTGCCAAAATGGAAAACGAAAGGGGAGAAATCGTCGACCTGTACGTATAACATCGCTCTGCGAATGCCCCCGCTTCCTTCCTCCATGGAGAGAGGATTGAGAATCTGCCCACCCATTCTTCTCAATTGAAGAAGCAAAAACTTATCGCTTCCCTGCACATGTTTTCTTTCTCCGCTCTGCATATGGAGGAATTCCCCCAAAAAAATTCTCCAAAAATCCGCATTGAGAAATTAAAATCGCCCGACTTCTAACCTCAAATTTTCCCCCTCTTATAGCTATGTGCCTCGCAAATGCAGCGCCACAAACCGCATCATTAAGGCCAAGGACCACGCCTCCGTCCAGATCAGCATTGCCAAAGTTGACGAGAACGGCCGATACACTGGCGAGAACCAAATATATGCCCTTTGCGGATTCGTACGGGCCCGGGGTGAGAGTGATGACAGCTTGAACCGTCTGGCGCAACGGGATGGGTTCTTGAAGAATGTATGGAGCGCGAGCTCCCAGCGTTAAGGGAAATTGGAGGAGGGAGTTGGTTTTTTTTTTGTCCTTTTCTGTTTTTCTTATGCGCTGGTTGTGTGTGAGGGGGTTGTGGGATACGATACGGATGCTGTGATGGTGAGTGCGGTCCTTTCCTCTAGGAAACCTGAATGGCAAGTAAAATGGAGAATTGAGGGAGAGGGCAATTATTTGCTGATATTGTGTTTTGCTTTTTTTTTTCCCCAGATAACCGTTAAAATGAGCGAAATAAGAAAAAATCCCGGGAATACACTGGAGTTCTTTTTCGAGGCTCTTAAATTAAACTATTGTTTTCCTATCCTCTTTTTTAAAAAATAACCTTTCCTCCTTTCTATCAACAACCTTAGGCCCAATGACTCAAGTACTTTACGAAAATCAAGATATGAATCAAGAAGATCTAAGATGGATGTGAACGGTAATTTCAGTAATAAAAAATAAAAAATAGAAAAAATATGGAGATTCTAATATTCGAACAGTAGCTTCGCCCTCTTTCTGTGAGAAAAAGGAGATACACACGTCATTCCAAGACATTTTTCTTTTTTTGCCAGTACCCAATTCCACAGCAATTTTTTTCTACTAGTTAACTAGTTATATCTACCGCTGTCCGCCATTTTTTTCTTTCCTTCCTTTCTTTTTTCTTTTTTTTTTTTTTTTTTCCAAACTCCCAACCCCGGCATCAAGAGATCACCTCACGCCCACCACAACAAATCCACAAACCACTCGGTGGTTTGTGTGATCTTTGTGGTGAATGGCTGAGGCGGATATGATCTAATAATTTTTATAAGCCGGGGGAGATCATTTAGTGAAGACTCGTCTGGGAAGAGCTGCGACCCTCAAGATCACTCGTCGGAGCACAGATACGGACGGGACATGACTTTTGTATTTCTTAATTTTTTATTCTAGCCGTTCAGGATACAATAAAACCTTGGTATTTCTCGGTAAAAACTATATAAACTGGCTGGTGAAAACTTATTGCGTTCCTTCCTACGTTTCTCATACCGGGTTGAAATCCAGCGTTCCGTGAGGCACGGAGCGGCTTTACCTATTTTTCCTTCCACGCTGTTGGTAAAAGCTATTCCGACGTAAATACAGACCGTGTACAGTTTATATTCGGGATCTACGTGGGCGAGAAATAATCATTTTTAAAAAAAGGAAGTTGTTGAGTGAAAAGGAATCGTGGTATTCATTTTACAATTGTCTATTTCATTTCCATGTCATGCCACCACCACAGCACAGAGCTATAGCAGAAAACCCCCTTTGATAGCCTAGTCCCACGTGTAGAACTGGACTGATATCCTTCAATTCTTCGTAAAAATTCCGTGAGCAGTATATATCTTGTTTATGATTGTTCCCCCTCCCTTCTGGCTCTCCAGTCTGTGGTAGTATCACTAAAAAATCAAACTCTAATGTGGGAGGAGAGGCTGCGACTAATCCTTCTCGAGCCGGACTGCTGGGTTCGTTTCGATGAAGTTAAGGTCTACTTTGTGTCCAAGTAGCTCACGGATGTTGCTTACGCCATATCTGAAATCGAAGAGCGTCAGTTGCTAGTTTCGAGCAATTTCTTTCTTTTTCTCTCCACACACCGAGCCACTGGTAGGCTTTTGTTTTGGTGGGGGGGGAATAAAATAATAAAGAGCTCCAAGTATTGAACTTACTTGATCATGGTAGGTCGCTCCAAGCTCAATCCCCATCCATACACTCTCATGTCCTTCGGAAGACCCATAGGCTCCAACATCTCCGGCCTGAACATCCCGCTGTTACCAATCTCTACCCACTTCCCTAAACCATCATGGTATCCGAAAATCTCCATACTGGGCTCTGTGTAAGGGTTATAGGCCGGTTTGAACCTAAGCCCATGAATACCCATCTTCGCAAAGAAGACTTCCATAAAGCCAATCAGGCCACCCAGCGCAAGACCAAAGTCAGCAATCACGCCTTCGACCTGGTGGAACTCCGCCAGATGTGTGGCATCGACGGCCTCGTTTCGGAACACCCGATCAATACTGAAATACCGGGCCGGCCGAGGGTTCGCGGCTAGTTTGTGGAGCATATAAGTCGAAACGGATGTGGTGTGAGTCCGAAGGACTAGGCGAAGCGATTCCTCGGGATCCCATGGATATCGGTAGCCAATTGACCCGTACTTACCGGATTGATGTACAGCGCGGATATTGTTCCAGTATTGTTCGTAATCGAGAGCCTTGCTGTTATCAGCGTCCGAAGATCTACCCGTCGTTTTTCCAGCGTTTGCGACATGAACGTCAGATGGGTCGTCTTCTCGCGGCTTATCTGCGCAGACGGGGTCGGAAATATAAAAGGTATCTTGAAGATCACGAGCAGGGTGTTGTTGTGGGACAAAGAGAGCGTCGAAGTTCCAGAATCCAGTCTCTACAAAGCGATTCGTGGGCATCTCCTCGAAACCCATCTCGAAGAAAATCTGTCTAAATTCCTGACGCACTTTGTTCAGAGGATGCAGGGCGCCGCTTGGTGTTATTGCCCCCTTGGCATTGAAATTGTAGGGCTTAAATTTGGCTGTTTTCCATGACCCGTTCGCGAGCATGTCAGCTGTAAGATCGGTTTCCTCTTTGACAAGCTCTCTCGCATATTTGGGACCCTTCGATATTGTGAAACTTAAAACTTTCTGCATCGTGAGAAGCTTCCGCTTGCGCAAGTCCGCTAAGACCTTAGGGTCGGAGTATGTTTTAGTTTTCTGTATGGTCAAAAGCTGCTCTCGGGTGGTGTCTTCGATTGAATCTGTGGCTGATCTCAAAACATCCTTATCTTTTTTAATCCACCCCTTTTTGAATGCATTTCCAGCTCCAACTTTTGCAGCCTCCTTGCCAACTATATCTGGCAGATCCTTTATTTTCAGCCCGTCCAGTGCCGCCCTCACGGCTTCGAACACCTTGGCCTCATGACTGCCATTGGCTACTATTCCCTCGGCTTCTGGAAGTAATACGGCTTGCTCTTGTTCAATGGTTTCATATATAATCATATCTCTGGACCTAAGGCGGTCCAGGGCGCTCTTTAGAGCAATGCTGGGGGCGGCGGGGAAGGCATCGGAAGAGAGAATCGGATCGTCAGTGGAGGAGAGGAGATCTAATATTTGCGCAGTGAGGTCGGAAGCCATGGTTGTGGCAGAATACCTGTCTCAGGGCCAATTCCCCGTCAACAAAAAATTCCTTGGTGGGGGTTCCGAAACGAGGGGAATATAATCAGTTGCGAATTATGACTCTTTGGAGATGCTTTGGCATTTTGATACGGTTAGCCAGCCTGACCATATGCGAAATTTGATACCACTCACTCACGTGATTGAAATTTTTCTCTTCAAAGCTTCCAAAGATCGACAAGACAACTACAGAGTTGGGAGAGATCAATTTTTAAGCACCAAAAAGACGAATGAGAAAAAAGCACAAAAAACATACGAAAGCCCGGATTCGCTGGTGGTCACCCACCCAACTACTAACAGGCCGGTGAGTGGCTTGAGTACGGCTGAGCGGACGGGAAGCCCTATTTTCCACTCCCTGTGTTCGTATGTGATAGGTGCTCTCTTGTTTCGAGGTTTTAAGGCCTGTTTGGGCATCTAGTAGATCATACAGTGGGAAGAAACATACCGCGGTTAGGAAACTGATCCTCGCCATAACAGAATAGTTACACAGACTCACAGGCGTGTGGCAGCTACTCAAAAAAGTAAACTACTTTGAAGGTATCAGCGTGTCATGTCATAGCAGTCCAATATTACGTGATCTTTTGAAATGAAAGATTAAGATCTGTTTGTACATACTTAACACTTCATGAGAAAAATATAATTAATATATTTTATTTGTATTTCAGCATGTTCTAGCTAACTGAGTCTGTGGGGTTATTCCATTCTCAGCATGCAATTAAACCTCAGGCTTTTGCGGTCTGCCTAGACAGAGGTGGTTCAACGGAATGCCTTGCTTGAAGGCTATTCCTACTGCAGCTGCTGCGATTTTAATTGCATATTATGTAAATATATTATGTAGATATATTATGTAGGTCTTTTTGCTACCGCGAGTGCTCTCTCAGAATCGGATGGAATAATGATCGTGATCTGGTTGTGTTGGTTTTGAAGAAATTTTATTGGCCTGCAAAGCCAGGGTGGTTTATATATAGTTTGCGTGTTGAATAAAATATATAACTATATATTTGTTTCCCGCCCATACTCTTCTTTCCTTTCTAAGAGCCATCTCCCTGGGACCACGTCCTCGACCCAGACCCGTTTCACCACGGGAACAAATCTGGTTCACCTGATGTCCCATCAGCCATCCCCGCGAGAACTACGTCACAGGTCTGTCAACCCGCCGACAACAACACCGGCGGCTTCTGGCAGCAGCCAGTGATATCTATATAACCAACGGGAGTGGTAAGAAATCCACTAGGGTCCGACCCGGCTAGATACTTTCTACGTGTTCGACCGCAACCACCCCAGGGACTCTATGGAAGGGGCGCCAAATTGTCCCGCGCATGCTCCGCCCCCTCCCCCCCTCTCCCTGTCATCTTGATATTCCTATATTATATTCTAGCTGCGACGACGGCTACGCAGGAGTCACCACTATTTGACTGGGAAACCATGGGGATATCATCAGATCAGAGGGGATGAAAAAAAGGAACTTGTACTGCCTGTATTAGATTGATATTACCATTCCGTGTAACTTCCCTCCCTCACATTATCGCCCCGGGCCATTGTATCGTTTGCTTCTCCATCAGTCTTGAGTTTCCCCTCTCAGCTCTCAGGGCCTGTCCAAGGATGTAACACTCCGGAATCGAGGGGACTTCATTTCTTGTCATTTTCCTCCCTGCCTCACTTCAGGCTCCCATTTTCTTCAAAAACAAATCATCATCAGTGAATGAAGAATCTGACAGGTCATCATCAAATGCATCCCTGGGGGTTGAGGTGTCATTCAAACGGGGCGGGAGTTTTCATCCATTGATACAGTTTTCATTCAAAAATACCAGGCACTGATATCGCTGTGTCTGCGGTAATAATAATACAGATGGGGCATACTTTACGCGATACGGTACTGACCGTTTAGGGTAAAGTTTTGTTAGGCGGAAAAAATGAGATTTCAAAATTACAGCGTGCATATCTTATGTATGCACAAACCACGGCAATTAGCATGTTCAAGTATTCCAGTGATTTGCTCAATGATTCAAATGGAAAATGGAAAAAAGAAAAAATGCTAGAGAGAGGCGAGACGCCACTTGTTGCAGACATTATTGAGCTGGGCTGTCGCACATTGGTCGTCGTTTTCGAAATATTCATAGCTCTCTACCGATAACTAACTTAGGCCGGTGAGGATGGGATGGATGTGTACAGAACTTTCTGACACCCTGGAATGCTCGGCGCCTGGTTTCCCGTGGCGATTGGACAGCATCTTGCATGATTGCACCCAATCAATTATCCTGATCCTGGATTAAGGAGGTTGAAAATTGTTGGCCCTTACGGCCGTTGCGGTTAGCGATCCCACTAGATCACGTGACCCACCACTATAATATGTTCCTGTAGATAGATCTATCAATACAACCTTCAACTATTCTACAGGTTATAGCCTGGATGGCATGTTTTTCTTTTTAGAATGTTGAACCAACATTTTTGACACAGATAGTTCACCTTTTTTTGAAAAGACTCTTACTCTTTATTAGAGATATTTCATTTTCCCTGAATCTGTCAGTCAGCAGATTCATATACTTTATTTTTTTTTTAAGAAAGCACATTCTTCATTGTGAAGAATATCACTTTTTATCTTTTTTTTTTTACATATCTAGGAGAAGCAGAGTCACCTTGATATAAGTGATATATCTGTTACTTCAGAGTTCAGCTCAAGGCTCAGAATTACATGCTTCACTAGACAACTCATTGATAGAATGATCACTCATTATGAGAAAGCTTCTGACTTGCAAGATGAGGCTGAGATCAGTTTTCATCAGAGTATGGAATTTGATGATGAGACAATGAAGAAACTTCAGAACAAAGAAAAGCAGAGTCAATCTCAACATTCATCTGCAGAATCTGTTCATTTCAATCTATTAAATTCTTCATCATTTCTCACCTCTGAAATGCTGACTTTTAATGATAATCTGAATCAATCTATCTATTGCATCACAGATAATCTTATAAATCTTATACAGATAATGCTATAGAATCAGATAGCTGCAGCTGAAATCACTCAATATCTTACTATATCTGTACAAAGAGACATTACAAGAGATGAGTTGCAGAAATATCAGAAGAAAGTTAAATATACACTAGATATTAAATCAGTGATTACATTTAATAACTCTAATTATAAAGCCTGATGTGTCAGTATATTAGCTGATATGAAAGTTATTAATGAAATCAACATTCTATTGAGAACTCAATGAGAATTCTCTTTTATATATTATATTAACTCTGAGAAGTGAAGAATCTGTTCTAAGTCTCTATATAGATGTATACTATCAAGTCTTGTTGAAAACATTTGAACTACTATTGAAACCTTGAAAGCTGACAATGCTGTGACTCTGTGAGATAAGATTAATATGAAATATGTGATATCACTGATAGAGAAATGAGTTAATGTCTTCAAGAAATTGATAAAATTATAAGTCAAGAAGAATGATTATCTTACTTTTCAGAGATATTTTCACTATCTTATTATCTGTCACAAGAAGCTCTGTCAGAGTACTGAGAATATATATCATAATCTCTTTCTCAACAATCTACAAGATTATCAAAGACTGTTTGTTAAGATATATTTAAATGAGTTTTTCTTCACTGATCAGAGACTCATTATCAATATTGATATTGATGATTTGATAAAGCAACTGATCAATTGTACATTCAAGAAGATCATTACTGAGTGAAAAAAGCAGTCTCAGACTGATTCTGTGACTGTGAAAAAGAACAAGAATAAAGATAAGAACAAAGATAAGAACAAAAGCACATCTGTATGAAAGTGCACTCACTGCAGAAGATATGAATATACTGTTGACAGATGTTTCATCTTACACTCTGATAAAAAGAAAAAGAAGAATGACAAGAAGAATGATAAGAAGAAAGAGAAGAAGAATGACTTGATAAGTTCTCAATCAGCAGCAAATGCAGTAATTACAAAGATTAAGTTCTATTTCTCTTTCACAGTCACTGAAAAACCATCCTCTAGATCTTGATATTTGAACACATGTGCAAGTCTGAATATGATGAATGAGTTTCATTCTTTTTCAAACATCAAATCTTTTAATGATAATATCTCTATTGATTCTGTGACTGAGAAAACTGGGTTTATCAAGAAGATTGAGACTGTCACCTTGAAGATTGAGAGTGATAATGTTAACTTGCAGAATGTTCACTATATTTCTAATATTACAGTTAATCTGCTCTCATTTGTAAAGCTTGAAGATCAGAGATTCTGATTTACATTGTCTTTCACTATTCCCTCATTTTTCATTTACAGAGCTCTGAATGATGTTATTTTTCATACAGTTTGAACTGCTCAGAATAACATATATAAGATTAATGAACAAGAGTTTAATGAGAATTTCAATCATCTGAATAAGACAGTCAAGTATATTGCAATATCTCATGAGTATGATTTTGATCAAAAAGTTAATCTTTCTGTGACTGCTGTTACTACTGTTAATAATGTCAATTCTGTGAATATGAAAACACAGACATTAAAGATATCAAAGACTCTTTTGAATTGATATTATAATCTCAGTCACATTCACACTGATACTATAATTACTATGATTAAGAATCTTCATACTGAAGTCACAATTAAAGGTTCTAAGACTAAATTCTTTTGTAAGAAATGTGTCAAGGCTGATATGATGCAAGATTATTTGAAAACACTGATGTCTAGATCTATTCAACTTATTGAGAAGGTTCATATTAACCTTGTAGATGATGAATGTACATTGAAAGACCTCTCTGATCACTTCTTAGAGTTCTGTCAGAGAATGAAATACTGAATACTTATCATCTGTGATGCAACTCACTACTGTTGAGTGTATTTTTTAAAGTTCAAGAATGAGACTGTTCAATACTTTGAGTTATGGCTCAGATTCATGAGTAATCTCAGATATACAGTTCCTGCTTTTCTATAGACTGATATTGATGATGTTTTCCAATTTACATGTATACACACAGTTATGAATTCATATGATATTAAATGAGAATCAACAGCATCATATTCATCACATCAGAATGATGTTTTCAAATGTGAGATCTGTACTATCATGAGACAGATTAGAGCTGCTCTTTTGAAAGATAATCTCTCTAAGAAGTTCTGAGCAGATGTTCTAGAGACAGTGATTGCAATAATTAATAATACTCTTATATCTACAGTTCTTTACAACTCAAAATTTTGACCCTCTACTGCAGAGATCTCTGTGATTTCAAGTTCATATAAGATTTCTTGATGTGCACTTATGAATATCTCACTGAATGTAAGGCATTTTCATCAATTGAGTACAGAGGTTTTTATTCACTTGCATGAATCTCAGCAGCCCGCAGATAAGCTTTCTTCACATGCTGATTTCTATCATATTATTGAATTCAGTGACATATTGATATATTGTCTATAACATTCTGAATCTGATAAGATTATTATCAGTAGTGATGTAAGGTTTCTGATCACTGAAAAATCAGTCATTACATCTGTAAAACTCATCAATTATATTATTGAACTGATTATTATATCTGTGACACTCACTAATAATACCAGTGTACCAGAACCTGATATTCATCTGATTGATGATAATGAGAACACTTCTGATATTAATGATCTGAATTTCACATGATTGTGACCTGTGAAATCACTGACTACTTACACTTTAAGCCTCATTACAGGTAACCTTCTGAAGTTCTACAAGAATGCTACATCTCAGTCAGGAAAAGTAGAAGATTATTGAAAGAAGTTCATGCAATATGAAATTACTGATCTGAAGAGATGTAATATATGAAGTTTGATCTCTAGATCTGATGTTCTAAGAGATGAACTGATTACTCTGAACTGTTAAGTGTTTCTTGAGAAAGATAGGCCTGCTGACCTGAATATCAATTCTGATGATATTCTTAGAAAATTGCATTAAGTGATTTATAGTAACTGACTTAAGAAGAGTTCTAGAGAAGAGATCTACACTTCTGTTATCACTGATACTGTCAATCATATTCTTTTTACAATAGCAGCACTACACAGTTGAACACTCTGTTAAGTGAATATAGTGATAGTATATCTTTATAAGTGTCTCACTAAGAAGGTCTATATGAGATAATTCACTGAATTTGAGACAGGTTCACTGAAAATACTTATCTGCACAGTTGAGAGTAGTCTATACAGTCTGAACTCTGCAGTGAAGATCTGATATGATTACTTAACAGCTCTATTGAGTGATCTTGAATTTACAGTTAGCACTCATAATTCAGCACTCTGATATCATATATTCAGATGTTATCTCTATATAATGATTTACATTGATAATCTCAATATCATATCTGAAGCTTCTGAGAATACTGATTGACTAGTAAGTATACTCAGTGAGAAATTGAAAGTCAAGAATCTATATCAGTTAATCAAGTATTTAAGTATGAAGATCAATTATTTGAATAAGAGAATTAATTTAATATATTATCAATATATTAAATATCTTATTAAAGATTTCTATCTTGATGATGCAGCTGTTATTAGAATATTAATGAAGAATGAATTCTGTATTGATAATTTCTCTATATCTGAGAAAGAGGCTGATTTCACAATTTAGTGATATCAACATAGTGTGAGTTGCTTGCAATATCTCACAGTTAAAACACATTCTGATATTACTTACACTGTCTTACTACTTACTCAACAGAATGTTGATTCAACATCTCAATATTGAAAGACTCTATTATATATTATATGTTATTTGAAAGAGACTATGAATCTGAGTATTTTCTATGAATGCAGCTTGTATGAGAGGTCTGTTTCTACTGATCTTTTCATTATCTCTGATTTTCTCAATAATTCCTATCTACTCTTCAGCTACTCAGATTCTGATTGAGCCAGTCTCTTAAATAATGATAGAAAATCAACATTCAGCTATGTTTTTAAGCTTGCAGATGACCTGATTTCATAACATTCAGTGAAGCAATCTTGTGTATCTCTAAGTTTCAATGAGACTGAATATGTGACTCTTAGTGAGGTGATCTGTGAGGCAACATGAATTCAGAATCTCATGATTGAGCTTGACTTCATCACTACATCTCTGATACAGATTCTCACTAATAATAAGAATATCATAGATCTCACAAAGATGACAGTCATTACAGTCTGAAGCAAGCACATTAACATGCATTTTCATTTTTCATGTTAGCAGTTGAATCAGAGAGTCATTGATTTAGAATATATTCTCATCACTCAGATGACAGTGGATGGACTCACTAAACCTCTAGACAATGTGATATTTGTATGATTCATGGTTTTGCTAGGCCTTACAGGTGTAAAAGTTGGGAATGTTTAATTTTACATTTGTATTTGGTTTTGACAGACTATCTTGGTGGTTTGGGTGTTTTTGTATGTGATTCTTGTTATCTCGAGGGGGGGTGTTGGCCCTTACGGCCGTTGCGGTTAGCGATCCCACTAGATCACGTGACCCACCACTATAATATGTTCCTGTAGATAGATCTATCAATACAACCTTCAACTATCCTACAAAAATGAACAAACCATTTGTCACGTGGAGCGGAGATTCGCCTTAAAATCGGGCCGTCCTCAGGCAAACCTGGCTTTGAACACGAAGGGAAGAACGTAAGATTGATGATTGTTACGTGCTATACAGACCGCCAGTTTTTCTTGCCACCAGCTCTCACATCCAACTGATAAATAAGGAAGAAAAATCGATGAAAATTAGACTAGAAGTACTAAAGGGCGATCAAACGCGAAACAATTCAGTTTCCACAACCATGGATTATTTAGCATTGAGAAAAGTTAGAGAGAAAATTACTGAAAATTATGGGGAGGGACGGGGAAAAAATGGTGCTTTGCTGCATTAACATCCTTTAAATAATTGGCCTAAGCTCCAATAATCTGGAAATCTTCCACATTCATCGAAGCGATGGCAAGTGGCCAAAGTCATTAATCAATACGGTTACTTAGCAATCCGTGCGCTGAAACCCCATGGGTTCCCCCTGGCAATTTAGGGCTGCATTTGAAAGCTGTTAAGTTGATGACGACATGAAGGAAGGGAAAATCAAAACATTTTGCCCCAGACATCAACAGCAAAACTGAGAATCATGGCAAAGCAGACATGACATGGAGGATGGAAGGATAACAAATCGTAGTCAGAACCAGTCATGATTGTAGCGGTATTTGCATGCGCCTGTTGCATCCATGCTGAAGATGGTGAGTAGTATCAAAATCGATTCCCATCGCAGGTCCAGTTCATGAGAGCCATCTTACCCAACTCAACCCAACCTGCTTACCCTTGCACGCTTGCTGACTGTGACCGACCCGGGATATCAGTAAGCCTTTATATTATTCTAATTATTAGCGTGAGAGTTATTCGGATCCTGCACAGGAACACCCCCACCCCACCTCCGTTTCCCGCCCCGCCCCTGCAAGTTTTGCCCTCGAATCAAAATATCTTGAGAGGAATATCAGAAGGGAGGTTGCATGGGGAGCCGGGGCGGGGTAAGAAGAGGCAATCTCTGTAGGAACATTGAAAAAAAGAGGTGAGGGAGAAGGAGATCAAGGCCAGTGTTGTCAGGTTGAAACGGTGCCTGCAAATAATGAAATCTAATGTCCCTATGCCTGACCGCAATGTCTCACATTATTGCGCATGAATGCATTTCACGCCCACTCAAACCGCCCGGGAGAAGTTCTAGAGGGATGAGGGTGGTGTGCGTGCGACACTCCCCGACTTACCTAGGTAGATTTGTAGAGTACTAATAACCATGCGGGATAGCTATCATGGCAAAAAGAAAAGTTTGTTCCTGTGCCAGGTTCCCGGGCTGTCTTTCTCCCTTTCTTTCCGCGCACATTGTGAGTGATTGAGCAAGACAGCAAAGAAAACAAACATTGCAGAACTGTACTTTTCCAATGGTTTGAGTGAAACTTCTCCTTCGTGCTTTTATGAGAAGGTCCATGGGTTTGACATGACTTACCTAGCTAGGTATGCATACTTACCTATGAATAGCTATGGCAATGGTTCATTACTACAAACATGGTGGATATCACTCAGTGCTGACACCTACGCAGTATGTCCTTCCAAGGTTCATTAGCTGATTGATTCTGAGGTTTATATAGAGGTATTTTACCTTGGGTATTCAAGTATAGTATTACCTGGTTTGTTTGGTGGTAAACTACGTAGTAAAAAATATCATCAGTAGTATTTTATCAGCCATCATGAGTTGCTGCTGGTGTCCGGATGGGCGGCGCGGTCACAAGATCAGGATGGTAATCGTTAACTATGTGGTATGTATTGTACTCCGTACCGTAGCCTTGTATATGGGTCTGTCAGCCGTTTGGTAAATATAACTAGTTGGATGAGATAACTAGTTACGGACTATGATCCCCCGAGATCCAGCCTAGATATTTATCTCTCCTCCCCCCCCTGTTGTGGTTTATTCCCCCAGGTCGTTGGAATATCTGGATTAACGAGAGGGAAGGTGTGTAAACACTGCAAGCTCCTGACTGCGATCCGTACCAGATTCAGCATACTCAACGGCAGGATGGATTTGATGGTGCTTAGGATTTTGTAGTTTTGTGAGAAGTTTGTGCTTGGATTTGATGTCTTGTTTGCAGCTGGGAGTTTTTAATGTTCCTATCTATTTTACAAATAGCGAGTTAATAATGACTTTATTCATCATCAAAGTTTATTTTGCCTTACCTAGAGCTTTGAAGAATCACCCGCCCGATTAAACGATTCTCAAGAGCTGCTGCTATTGGGCTCTGATTTTTAATTTAATTTATTTTTTAAGATCTCGCAGCCATAAACCAGCGCCAGCGAGGTAACTAGCCCGGGCTAGTGTCTGGCCCCTAAGCCGTTCTCGCTTGGGCGCGCGCTGCTGGTCCCAGCAACGTTTTCTCCTCTCCGCTTTTGGCTGGGACTGAACCCGGACCTTCTTCCCTCCCTTCCCCCCCCCAAACAAAAGGCGCTTTCCTCAAAGAGCCTCGTCCACGCTTTTTCTCCCTCCGCCAACCTGAAGTCTACTCCATCGCTTCTCATCTTCTATCCTCGAGAGTCGACTCAACGATAGGAACGCCTATCTTTCTTTCTTTTCAAGCGATATAGTGGGCTCCTTCTGCCAATTCCCTGCTACCTCATGTCGGTTTAGCGCTTTTGCCCGTTTTTTGTGTCGAAGAGCACCCAACGCATCCGGTTTGTCAACCCCCAATAGCCCTCGCATAGAGATAGCACCCGCTGCTCACCATCACTAAGCCGCCTACTTTGATGGCAATAACTCTCCCCTCTTATTTTAGAGCCACTGGTGCTTGAGAAGAAGGGGGAAAAAATAGATGAACTGGATTAGCTGACGATTTCCTCGCCTTTTTTTATTTTCCCATCCGCTGTAGGCACCATGACTCGGGGTGATGAAACCCTGCTTGCTGTAGCTGGCATCCTGCAGGGTCTGGCAAAGGATGTCCCCGACTCCGCATCGCTGCCTTTCAACAGCTACAAGTCCAACAATGCTACCAACGGCGATGTGGCGAAAATAAATCTGCCAGGCGAAAACAGCGATGGTAAGGCAGTTTTGGAACGGGAGTTGGAGGATCTGATCCGTAGGATCGGTACTATGCAATGTTTTGTGGTTAGTTGCCTTCGAATCCTCCTTTATAACACTCCTTTCAAGAGTCATTCTTGTAGAGATCGGATCTCTAGGGTGGCATTACCTCTCTTTGCTGGGAAAAGAGGTCTAAAATTTCATCATGCTGACCAACCTTATTTAGCCCCCATCCCGACGATCTACCCGCGCAGCGATTTCCAGTGGACAAGACACTAATTCCCACGGGTCACCTAAACCCCTCCCCGGATCCGATGTGAACTATGAAGACGATATACATTTCCTACAGAACCGAGTTCAACTTCAAGCACAAGAAATACAACTACAGAAAGATGTAATCTCCAGGGTTCGTGAGGAACTCAAAGAACAGGAGAAAAATACCGAGAAAGCCCTAGGGAAGGTGAAAAAGGAGGATGTCGGCATATTAGAGCGGGAACTACGCAAGCACCAACAGGCCAACGAGGCTTTCCAAAAGGCCTTACGAGAAATTGGCGGGATCATCACACAAGTTGCAAATGGAGACTTGTCTATGAAAGTTCAGATCCATCCGTTAGAAATGGACCCGGAAATCACGACATTTAAACGCACTATTAATACTATGATGGACCAACTCCAGGTTTTCGGGAGCGAAGTGTCAAGAGTGGCCCGGGAGGTCGGAACCGAAGGAATCCTTGGCGGGCAAGCTCAGATTACCGGAGTCCATGGTATCTGGAAAGAGCTGACGGAAAATGTAAATATCATGGCCAAGAATCTTACAGATCAAGTCCGAGAAATCGCAACTGTCACGACAGCCGTCGCCCATGGTGATCTCAGCCAGAAGATCGAAAGCAGAGCCAAAGGTGAAATTTTGGAGCTTCAGCAAACCATCAACACTATGGTGGATCAACTTCGTACATTTGCTACTGAAGTTACGCGGGTCGCCCGAGACGTGGGCACTGAGGGTGTACTAGGTGGACAAGCTCAGATTGAGGGAGTCCAAGGAATGTGGAACGAACTTACTGTTAATGTCAATGCCATGGCCGAAAATCTTACGACCCAAGTCCGTGATATTGCGATGGTAACGACGGCGGTCGCCAAGGGCGATCTTACACAGAAAGTCCAGGCTAACTGCAAGGGTGAAATTCTTGCTTTGAAAACAATTATCAATTCCATGGTTGACCAACTGAAGCAATTTGCGCAAGAGGTCACAAAAATCGCCAAGGAGGTCGGAACAGATGGTGTCCTTGGTGGCCAGGCAACTGTTCATGATGTGGAAGGAACTTGGAAGGATCTCACTGAGAATGTTAACGGCATGGCCATGAACCTTACTACTCAGGTCCGCGAGATTGCTGACGTTACCACTGCTGTCGCCAAGGGTGACTTGACAAAGAAAGTCACTGCAGACGTGAAAGGCGAAATATTGGATTTGAAAAACACAATTAACGGAATGGTGGATAGACTGAACACCTTCGCCTTCGAGGTCAGCAAAGTGGCGCGAGAAGTCGGCACTGATGGCACTCTTGGCGGTCAGGCAAAGGTGGATAACGTGGAGGGTAAATGGAAGGATTTGACCGATAACGTCAACACCATGGCTCAAAATCTGACTTCTCAGGTGAGAGGGATATCTGAAGTAACCCAAGCTATTGCCAAGGGTGAACTTGCGAAGAAGATCGAAGTCCATGCTCAAGGTGAGATACTCACTTTGAAAGTGACGATCAATAACATGGTGGACCGCCTTGCCAACTTCGCCCACGAGCTCAAACGAGTGGCGCGCGATGTCGGAGTCGACGGAAAGATGGGTGGCCAAGCCAACGTTGAAGGAATTGCTGGTAGATGGAAAGAGATCACTGAGGACGTTAACACCATGGCTGAAAACTTGACATCTCAAGTGCGCGCTTTCGGAGAAATCACCGATGCAGCCACTGATGGTGATTTCACCAAACTAATCACCGTGAATGCTTCCGGCGAGATGGACGAGCTTAAGCGGAAGATCAATAAGATGGTTTCGAATCTTCGAGATAGTATTCAGCGAAACACTGCCGCCAGAGAAGCAGCAGAACTTGCCAACCGCACAAAGTCCGAGTTCCTCGCAAATATGAGTCACGAAATCCGAACCCCGATGAACGGCATCATAGGCATGACACAGCTGACGCTAGATACTGACGACCTCAAGCCATACCCGCGAGAGATGTTGAACGTGGTGCATAGCCTAGCCAATAGCTTATTGACGATTATTGACGATATCCTCGATATCTCCAAGATTGAAGCGAACCGCATGGTCATTGAAAAGATTCCATTTAGCATGAGAGGCACCGTATTCAACGCGCTTAAAACCTTAGCTGTAAAAGCCAACGAGAAGTTCTTGAGCCTTGCGTACCAAGTGGATAGTTCTGTTCCCGACTACGTCACTGGTGATCCGTTCAGATTACGTCAAATTATACTAAACTTGGTCGGGAACGCGATCAAATTTACGGAACATGGGGAAGTCAAACTTGCTATCAGCAGATCGGATCGAGAGGAATGTAAAGATAATGAATACGCGTTCGAATTCTCCGTTTCGGATACTGGAATCGGAATTGAGGAAGACAAGTTGGATTTGATCTTCGATACCTTCCAGCAAGCTGACGGCTCGACGACCAGGAAGTTCGGAGGAACTGGTCTGGGGCTATCTATTTCTAAGAGATTAGTGAATCTCATGGGTGGTGATGTTTGGGTTACCTCTGAATATGGCCTCGGAAGTAGCTTCCACTTCACGTGCGTTGTAGAACTGGCAGACCAGTCTATCAGCATGATTAGCGCGTCCCTCATGCCCTACAAAAACCACCGTGTTCTGTTCATCGACAAAGGCCAGACCGGTGGCCACGCAGAGGAAATTACTGAAATGCTGAAGCAGCTTGACCTAGAGCCCATTGTTGTGAAGGATGAATCGCAGGTACCACCACCGGAAATTCAGGATCCCACAGGCAAGGATTCTGGACATGCTTACGACGTTATAATCGTCGACTCCGTCGACACCGCGCGAAATCTGCGCACGTACGATGAGTTTAAATACATACCTATCGTTCTATTATGCCCTGTCGTTTCTGTCAGTCTGAAGTCAGCACTGGATCTGGGTATCACATCGTACATGACAACTCCTTGTCAGCCTATCGATCTAGGCAATGGCATGTTGCCTGCTCTTGAAGGACGTTCCACGCCAATAACTACGGACCACACAAGATCGTTTGATATTCTTTTGGCCGAGGACAACGATGTGAACCAGAGGGTTGCCGTCAAGATACTGGAGAAATGCAACCATGGCGTGACCGTTGTCAGCAATGGCCTTCAAGCTGTGGAAGCGATCAAGAAGCGTCGATACGACGTCATTTTGATGGATGTCCAAATGCCTGTTATGGGAGGATTCGAAGCTACGGGCAAGATCCGAGAATATGAAAAGAAAAACGGACTATCACGAACGCCCATTATCGCTTTGACCGCACACGCGATGCTCGGTGACCGGGAGAAATGTATCCAAGCCCAGATGGATGAATACCTGGCTAAACCTCTGAAACAGAACCAGATGATTCAAACCATCTTGAAGTGCGCAACTCTCGGTGGTTCCCTCCTGGAAAAGAGCAAGGAGCCAAGAATGTCGAGCAGCGGCGAGCCTCCTCACCACGTCCCCAACAGCAATGGAATGAAATCACTAGACACGAAGAACCAACGACCGGGGATGGACAGTCAAGCTACATCGGCATCTGGTGGTCCCAATCCGAATCAGAAATCTGACGTAGTGAGTACACGTCAAACCCGTGTGGCTAGTTCGTGGACTAAAGATTAGAAGTAGCATCTACTACGGTCATGGACCGGCTAAGTCAGCTTTCTCCTTGGTTTTCCAGGGTAGTTCCTGCCTCCTTTCCTTTTACTCACGACTCTTTCCTCTTTCCGTTCTCGTTTTATTTCTCTTTGCGACTTCGTTTACTTGTGTAAGACGATTATGGCCTCATTTCTGCATATATACTATTCGGTTTCGCTTTTTATATTTCCTAGCTATCTCTCGCTTTTGTTTTTCGCACTACTACCTCGTACCATTGCGTTTTTATTGTGGCCATGCTATCATTGTCGTTACTACTTTATTATCTTTTTGGTTTCACTTTATTCATTTTATTACCTTTTTTTGGGCTTTACCTTTCTTAATATGTCGTTGGTATTTGTCTTTTTTTTTGATGTTTCTTTAAATCTCTCTTCTATTTCCTCCCCCGTATCTCACATCACATTCTTCCCGTGTTTCTGAACGAATCTGCCCTGTTTGGCACCCCCGATATAGTTCCTTTTTGTTGAATTCGTTATCTTTGGCGTATGGCGTAGGCAGGGTTCAAACATATCCTCAATTTCGGCCGGGGAAAAACCAAGACGACCTGGGTGGTGGAGTGGAATAGTTGCGACGGCTTATTGATTTTATGTGTGTGTGTATAGGTGTTTTCGTCTTCTGTGTGTTTCTTAAAGAAGAGTGGAGCAGCAAGCAGCAACGTGTATTTCATTTTCGCACACGTAGTTATTAGTTATATCTGTGCGCCTTGTTTTTTTTTTTTTTTTTTCTACTGTCCCTTCTAATTTACTTTTCATCTTTTCTCAGTTACTATTTATATTTTAACCCTCTCCCCTTGAATCTATTTCCGTTATTTTTCTTTTGACCAGTGGACCCACTCGTTAATGCTATTTTTTTTTTTTAAAAAAAAAAAGAAAAAAAAATATTTGTGCCGCGGTTTTCCTCATCGGGAATATCATCATCACCATCGTCATACCATCCAATTTCAAGTGACGGGGCAAATTTTGGGAAATACGTTTGATATCTGTGTCACAGGCGTTGCGTGGTTGTCAGTCAGCTCTTGCTATACTTTTACCAAAATACCCTGCTTCGTTTCCTTTTGATGAGAAAGCCTTTTTCTCGATTTCTTTTTCTTTCCGGGCCTTTTTTTTTTCAAAACAAAAAGAAAAAAAGAAAAAAGAAAAAAAGGCTAGGAGTTGTGGGGGAGAGGAAGAGAATAAACAAATCCAAAGAGTTTCAAACATTATTTGAATTCCTAGCCTTCAAAACAATAATAATCAAAACAATCAACTATCCCACCGTGTGTCCAGCGCCAATTTATTCCCATGGGGATGCGTTGAGGACGGCCAGGTTCCAATCCTTGTGCGCCTGTTTCAGCTATTTATAAAGCGCCTCAAGAATCATATTCGTCTGCCTGTTGCTTCCTGTTGCTGGAATAGGATATATTTAACAGCAGGTAGCGATCGAATAACTGGTAACTACGCAGTACTTATTATGAAGGACTCAAAAGCCCAATCAACGCCCAAAGACTAGCCTGTCTGTCTGTAGGTGTGCGACGACGTCGCAAGACTGGATTGGATGGAGCTTGATTCAATGATGAATCCTGACGAATCATCCTTCTCCCGCCGTTGCAAAACGGCCAGATCGCGGCTTGCCGAACAGCTCACCTTGAAGGGAGCTTCCAACGTGCCTGCGATGCTGGAGCTTGATAGGCTCTATTTATCTAGCAGCCTGGGAGCCTTTTTATATTTGAAGGCTTCTGGAGAGTCGGCGATGCAAGGCGGAAATCAACCCTGCCTGTCTGAGTCTATGTTATGAGACATTAGAAACTAAGGTATCGAGTGCTTTTGGAAGATTCATGGGGACCTATCTGAGTATCGCCCCCAAGGCCTCAATATTTACTTCTAATTCTGTGTGACTACATAACTTCGGCTGGCCTCTGCTGGGTTTAATTTTTTGACATTCTCAGAGGAGGTTCAAATCCCGGACACACATATATTTTTTACGGTATCATTCCCTACTAAGTGCTCTTCTTCCAAAAGACTTGCAATTCATACCCAGTGTCAGATCAATGTTGAACTTCATAGAAACGTTCCGCGGTTTCGTGACCAGGACTCCCCCCGTTGCCTACACCACCACCCAAGACTATACAGGAATCCTATTTCCTCACCCGGATACCCCCTGAAATCCGCGTTCTAATCTACAAACTCAACTTCGGCCGCGATACAATCCACCTCTTGCACAACAAGGGCCGTATCAGTCATATCCGCATACCCTCTACGAAGCCGAACTAGGCGCAACGAATATGATCATTTTTACTTTCAATGCTCAGTCGACAGGTTGCAGGTCGCAGGTCTCCAGCCTTCCTCCTAACATGCCACCAAATCCACAATAGGCCGCCCCTCTCTTCTACTCCACGCCTGTCTTCCAGGAGACATGGAATCCATTCGCCAAGCTCATCGGGCCGGAGAACCTGTTCACATGTCAGATTCCTCCGGGCGCCACCCACCCGTCCACCTCTAGCTGGCGTAGAGTTGCTCCGGACCGCCCGCTTCCACCATCAGTAGCAGGGGGAGCCAACCAAAGACAGTGGTGGGACCGATGCTGTGGGCCTCGTCGGTGGCGGCGGATAGTAGCTACAACAAGGACGAGGAGAGGAACGTCTATGATGAGTTCTGCGATATATTGGCGACGAAAATGTATGGACTAAGGGTTCCTCATGCTTGTTCTGGTGTCGCTGCCTGCTGGCCCGGTTCGGTCGCTGGACGCTGAGTGGCATCGTCCCATCCGGCGCCTGAGGGGACTGATGGAGTTTTCGCTTGAGATACGGAATGAGTCTGATGCGGAGGCTGAGGATACGGAGGCCTTGGTAAGGTTTTTTTGAGGGAGACGGTTTGTACGCGGAGACAGAGGAGGGGGAGGGGGTTGTGTTGAAGTAATTCGGACTGGGTTGTTGCCCGTCCGTCCGAAGGGGAGCGGAGGCAAGGGAGGAGAGTGCTTAGATGTAATGTACTAGTGAAACTGCGCCTGTACTCTCCTTCGATAACTATATGATAATTCCTCATTGTTACATCGCGTGTGGTTTTAAGAGGTTCTTGAGGCTAGCCTTCCTTCTAATTTAAGCATATTTATTTTGCTTATAATAAAGTAAGATCCTAATCTGATACTATCCCTCGATAAAACATGTAGGTTAATGAATATATCAAGTTCATCCTGTCATAAGAAAAAAGAAAAGAAATTAACGCCAATTTTTTGATATTCTGATATGCGTAAGGAGTGTTGGTGCGTTTCAAAGAAATCATGTACATCGACGGTCCGACCATGGAAGAGAGCCCCTCATCAAAGTCAAGGAAAAAAACTGTAAAAATGAAGTCACAAATCATTAGAAGCCATGGGGGCGTCATTAAAGGAAGGACAGTAGTCGAAATGCCGCTGATGCTAGACGTATACTCATAATTTGAGAAACGCAAGATGATGAAAAGGAAGGGGTTTGGTGTAAGGTAAAATAGGAAGGTAAATGGATATAAGTTGAAAATTAGGAGATACGAGGTATAATCAATCATGAGGGATAAAATGTACGGTAATATCAAATTAACATAACTGGGCGTGGAGTAAAAATATTTAAAGCATGGACGATGGGCTTATCTCCCCTCCGCGCGTGCCACAAGTTGTCGTTTATATTTCATTTAGAAGAAGACCGGAAGAGCGAACCTCCGTTCTCTGAGATACCCAGAATGGGTAGGATATGCCTCTGAATATGGAGGCTCAATGTGAGAGCTAGGAGTAGGATATGGTGGCGATGTCACTGGATAAGAGGACTTGACATCACTGCTCGTGCCAGTAGGATAGGGTGACGATGTCACTGGATATGAGGACATGACATCACTGCTCGTGCCAGTAGGATAGGGTGACGATGTCACTGGATATGAGGACTTGACATCACTGCTCGTGCCAGTAGGATAGGGTGACGATGTCACTGGATATGAGGACATGACATCACTGCTCGTGCCAGTAGGATAGGGTGACGATGTCACTGGATATGAGGACTTGACATCACTGCTCGTGCCAGTAGGATAGGGTGACGATGTCACTGGATATGAGGACTTGACATCACTGCTCGTGCCAGTAGGATAGGGTGATGATGTTACTGTATACGACGGTTCGACGTCACTGCTTGAAGGGTGATGAGAATAAGACGTGTGTGGGTAGTGAGGATACGAAGGTTGTGGATAGTGAGGATAAGATGATGTTGTTGGATATGAGGGCTTGACATCACTGCTCGTAGGATGATGAGAATAAGACGAGTGTGGGTAGTGAGGATACGACGGGTGTGGATAGTGAGGATACGACGGGTATGGATAGTGTGATGTCATTGGATATGAGGGCTTGACATCACTGCTCATGCCAGTAGGATATGGTGACGTCGTTGGATACGACTGTTCGACGTAACTGCTAGTAGGGTGATAAGACTGTGGTGGATAGTGAGGATAAGACGTGGGTGAAGAGTGAGGATAAGACTGGGGTGGATAGTGAGGATACGACGGGTATGGATAGTGTGATGTCATTGGATATGAGGGCTTGACATCACTGCTCATGCCAGTAGGATATGGTGACGTCGTTGGATACGACTGTTCGACGTAACTGCTAGTAGGGTGATAAGACTGTGGTGGATAGTGAGGATAAGACGTGGGTGAAGAGTGAGGATAAGACTGGGGTGGATAGTGAGGATAAGACGTGGGTGAATAGTGAGGATAAGAGGTAGGTGTAGTTGTTGTCTGGGGATACCATCCTCCGCAAGCATCGCCACCGCACTCAGTGACGGTGGTGGTAACCGTGTAAACTGTCGGGCAGCTTGTTAGGCAATAAGGAGGACACTCGGATGTGTGAGTGTAAGTAGGAGGCGGAGGAGTGTAAGTAGGAGGCGGAGGAGTGTAAGTAGGTAGGGTGAGCGTCTTAGTAATAGTATACCACGTAGTTGTCGTCCAGGTAGAAGCAGTTTCCCAGGTAGTATAGTAAGTATGGCCACCCGAGGAAGTGGTAGGTGTCGAGTGGGGGAACCACTTTGTTCTGGTTATCGTATCCGTTACAGTATAAGTTGTAACTCTATACGTGGTTTTGGTAGGATGGACGGAGTAAGACTTCGTAATAGTAGGATGGGTGGTGACTGGGTGTGAAGAAGGGGGAACTGGATATGAATCCGTAATGTTTGGAGGAACTTGATAGGAACCTGTAGCACTACTAGGGGGACTGACGGAGAAGGAGTCCGTAATAATAGGAGGGGTGGTGACTGGGTGTGAAGAAGAGGGAACTGGATATGAATCCGTAATGTTTGGAGGAACTGGATAGGAACCCGTCCCACTGGAAGGTGGAACTGGATAAGACTTCGTGGCACTGGGCGGATGGACTGGGTAAGAAGAGTCCGTCACAGAAGGTGGTTTCGAGGAAGATGGAGGCGCAACTGGATATGATGAGAATGATGAGTATGTAACTGGAGGTGGAGTTGGGTACGAGCTCGTATCACTGGGAGGAAGAGTCGGGTAATAAGAGTCAACCGAGGGATGCTCCGAGTAAGCAGGATACGAGTCCGTCACAGGAGGAACCGGATAGCTTGAATTAGTCTCCGACGCGGAATCCCCATAAGGAGGATACTTTCCTGGCAGCGCGAACGCAAATTCGGCGACGGCCGCCACGAAAAGCGTTGCAGACACCCTCATGACGAGAATCAGAGCACTCCGTCAAGAGATCTATGGTGTGGGCTATATAAGCTGGCTTTTTTGAGAGCGTCCGAAGCCAAGATAGCGACAGTTAAGACTAGCTAATCACTGAAAGCGAGCGGATTTGTCCAAGAGAACAAAGTGTAAAAACTTCTATAAGAAGATATAATCTTCAAACGAGTGTAGGCAAATAGGACGTTGACTGAAAGAAAGGGAACATCGCTCCCTTTATGAATATTTATACCCTTTTCAGCGGGTTTATCATTGTTGCCCAAGATATTGAGACTCCATGGGTCTAAAGTCTCTAGTGTCCCAGTAACTTGACGGAGAACAGGACTTGCATCTCCCCCCCTCGATGAATAATATCCAAGGGTATTCAAGAGCCCCACGAAGAGAAACGAGACTTGGTTGTTGAGGGAGATCTTCCCAGGCCAGAGGAGAAAAGTTTACTGCAACGCCTCAATGACGAAGGCGTGCCACCAGTTGATGCAGCCACAAGAGACAAGACGGGCGTTGCAACTGGAGCAATCGTCGTTGCCCAGCCCACCATGGTTCGTGGGATAAAAAATAATAAAAAATCATGGATGTTCCCATGGCCGAGGTCCGCTTGGCGGGAGAGTTGCCTCAACTGGGCCAGCAAACAGCAGGGCCATTCGTATAGAAGTGGAGGGTTTTGATATAAAAAGTCTCACAATTTAGTTATTGGATGACTAAAGCGGCCGAGATCTGGGTAAAATACCGCGTAATGCGCAATACATTCCGGCGTAAAGGCGGCTGAGAAGGTTACTAGTCGTTGTGGATTAAAAATAGAACTGTAATATATCGCGCTTAACTGTTCTTGGAATAATATTTACTTCTGTGGCTCAAACGAACGCAGATTTCAAACCCTAATAATAAGTGAACCAACCCCCCAGCCTCTTCGCTGTTATCAGCACCGTTCCAGTTTAGCTTAGGGCTGCCTCGATTTCGCCCTAAGGTTTAATTAACTATGCATAACTGCGTATGGTGGGTGATGTTCAGATGTGACAGCGATCGCCATAATTGGCCTGGTTTCACTCATGCCAAAAGCCACAAGTTGCGTCATAGTCCACTCACAGACTCCAAGGCAACCTGATGACGCCAAACTTGCCAAACTATCCGACCTTTTTCTCCCCGATTTCTACGGCAGAAAGGCTCCAAGAAACCTTGGATCAACCGCTTTCCATTTCCGTTGAGATTGCCGAGGGGGGTAGAGCCGTAACCCCCCCAACCACCCTTTCAGCTAGAACACTTTGACCGATGCCTTCAGTATTCCTACTTCCAAGGCAAAGTGGAAGTGTATGATTGCCCTAGATCGTTTTATTATTTCGGATGGAGGCGTTGGGGCAAGGAAATCTAAGATCGGTATACGAGTATAGTACAGACTTTCCTCAGGCTCTAAAAAGAACAACAGCCTGGCTTGGGCGATAGTCAAGCCATAATCGTTGGCCACACTATTGGCAGTTTTCAGGATCTTGTATCCATTCAAATACCCGTGGAATGTATGAGTATCATCGGAGAACGGTGTGCATAAACGAATTTTTGATGTCTGCCATTTTTATGTCGGACGTAAGTTATCCCTTCTCGCATGGCGCAGAAATGTTGCTCCACATTTTTTGGGACAAACTCTCCGACGAGCAATTCGCCAACTTCCATTTCCAACGCTTTTTGTCATTTTATTTATTGATAAATTTATTTATATTTTTAAGTCGAATCGTGAATGCACTGAGACCTGCCTACAACATCACGAGGAAGGCGAACGAGGTACCATCCCAATGAGGCAACAATTTTACGCCTGCCCTCCCTCATGGCATGGCACCTCGAGTGACTCAATCTTCTTTTTTGACGCGAACAAAGTCGGTTGTACTGGGCGCGGTCATTCCTGGCATCCTGAGACACATTTTATTAGTGTTCTAATTACTGGAAGCTATGATGCTGAGGGGAATGTAATTGATGAGATTTTGCGCTCGTCGCATCAAGGTGTACATCCCCGTCCGCCACTTATTTAGAGCTTAGTTCTCCACGACTTGATTTTAGGATTGGTGACTTGTCAAGTGTGGATATCTCTTGACCTTTTGGAAGCAACCTGCCTGCATATTCAAAAGGGCTAGAATTAAACGATGTCTCAGTTGATATCTCGTAGGCAATGCAGATGTAGAAAAATCCAACCCCAACCTGCCTTCCTGTTTTTTTCTTTTTTTGTCAACCGGCCTCGCCTCCAATGTTACGCTTCCTTTTTCGCCTTGAACTGCCACGTTTACTGCGAGCTCTAACTGGACAGCAGGGAACTCACAATGGTCAAGACTTGGGCTGCTTTGTGCCGACCGAAATTATGTTTACTTCTTCACATTGGATGATGGGTTGCTATATGGTCATTTGACTGATGAATCCATGCGATTAGGGAATCATTATTCACGATGAGTGTGCATTAGGTTGTCTAAATTTTCTATTTATTTCGACCACTTTGTCCAAGTGTTTCAGGGTTGCTAACCCGATTCGGTGTATCTTGACTTGATATCCCAATGCACACCCCATACTCTCATTTAATAGATCACCCGCACAGAGTCCGTCCATGCCGAACAACTTTCGCGGCGACAAAGCAAACCAATCCCGCAAAATAGCAGACGGTGGTAAATGTAATGAGACCCCAGTAATTGCCGCCATTGCTGGTAAGAATCGCTCCTGCGATTGGAGTGCCCGTCAAGGTTCTGGGAGGAGAACTGGTTAGCATCGAATTGGACCTGAGTTTGCATGATACCAGAAAAACCGCCAGAGGAACGTACCCAAGACTAACAACGGTATAAGCTGTTGCATAATATCGCCCATAGTCTTCTGTTTTACAGCATTCGCCGATGCAAACAGGCGTCAAGCTGATGTTGCTCCCGCTTCCGAATCCAAATACCAACGCATATACTACTAACATTGCAACGCTATCACCAGCCGGCAACCATAGGCAAGCGCAGGATAAGAAGCAAATCGCCACTGTCGCGATCATAGTGTTGAACCTTCCCATGTAATCTGCAGTGAACCCTGGGATCCATCTTCCGAAACAGGATCCGACATTAAGGATAGCAAGCACCTGGTACGAGAACTTTTCCGACATGCCGTGAGAAAGAGCATAAGCGGGGATATACGTGATCGGGATAAAAAGGCCCCATTCTATGAAGAATATTCCAAGCGTCGTCAGTGCAAATTGTGGTTCCCATAAGATCCGGAAGTCGGGAAGTATATTTTCCTTCGTTGCCTTTTTCTTTGGCAACCTCGACTTGATCAGTATGCACCCGATTGTTACTGAGACAAGCGTAACCAAAGCCATAGCGCGAGTCGCCCATGCAAAACCCACTTTGGGTAACAGATCCTGCATCATTAATGGGTACACAATGCCACCAACGCTCCCTCCTGTTGCGGCAATTCCCGTTGCTCTGCCCCTTAAACGGTAGAAGAAGTGGCCTGGGCTAGCGAAGGCCGGGGTGAAGATCAGAGACACAGCAATTCCACCAATAACCCCCCATACAACCATGAAATGCCAATATTCCTCGCAAAATCCGACCAGGGAAATGCTGAGCATTACCATGACGGCGCCTGCAAGGACGAGAAATCGAGGACCTTTGGCATCGAAGATTGGGCCGATTTGGAGACCACCAAAGAACATGAGGAACGCATAGATGCCGAATATCCAGCTGATGCTGCGCTGGCTATACTCCTTTAGCTGATGCGTACTTATCCATGCTAGAAATGATCCTAACGAATTCGAAAGACCCAGAGTGCCGAAGAGAGCCATGAAGGATCCAAAAACGACAAGATATGCCTCTACCCCGCCTTCGGGGTATATATTTCCCTCAAGATCTCTCGATAAGCCGTCCGCTCCGGGTAGTTGTGAACCTGGGCCATCGCCGTTCTCCTCTAGGGCTAGGGATGAATTTGATTTCCTGTTTGGGTATTTTTCGATATCCCTTATATTCTTGTCATCAGTGGCTCCTAAGGTTGAGAGTATATTTTCGGTCTCGATGAACCCCTTTCCGATATTCCCTTCTCCTTTTACTTTTTCGTCCATCTCAACATCGCCTATCTGTTTTTCGCCAGATGCTGTTGAAACCGATTGAGCCGGGGGAGGGGGGGATGATTCCCCTTGTTGGCCATCTTGGACATTAAGATGGCCGCTATTTTGTTCATTGAATCCCCCATCAACACCAGGGGCTTCAGGAATTCGTTTCATGAACTAGGCCGATATCCCCAATCTCGTTACAACTTTTGGCGGGCCAATCACTCAATCCCTGGTAAACGTTCATAAAAATAAACTCATACCGATAAGTCGGTTTCGTGTTGATTATCCTTTCTCTCAATTTTTCTATTTATTTTCTCCCACCCACCGGGATTTACGGAAGAGGAGAGCGAGAGTACGCTAGGCCAGCCCTAAATTCTCGATTACCATGTTTTTAGACTGGGAAGGGCTCAGTGGCGGAATTTCCTTTCCCGAGCAAGGGCTGGGACTCAGAAGTTCCCCATTGTTACTAATATAATGCTCGGCGTTGAAGGTTTTTTCTCGGTGGGTCCTCACTGGCTGTGGCGCCCGATGTTAACTAGTTCTCCTCATTCATAAATTAGAATTGTGGCGGTTTCTCGCCTCATCCTTGTGGTCTGGTCTGGAAACGGCGGAGCCCTCCGGTGCCGAGAGCACAGGTTCCCGTCGGCAGCTATTTATGTCATCGTAAAGCTAAATAGTAGTTGTCTATGTCACCTTTGAGAGGGAAACATGCTCATTAATATCTGATACCTTGCTGCAGCCGATTTATTCTTAGGATGCAATTCTCAAGAGAGCAGTTTTTGATTGTGATCATGGCACTCACAGCTTCTCCCCACAAAATCCAGATATGTGACTGTGTGAGTTCCCAAGTCATTGCCTAACTACCAGTGAAAACAAATATTCAGTGTCTGCAGACTGTGGGAAAGCTGTGTGTGCAGTATAGAGCCATTGTGTCATCTTCTACGGAGAAAAGAGGAATATTTGGAAAATATTTCCTTTTCCATAATTAGCCCATTTTAAATATTTCAGGAAAAAAGAAAGGGGGAGTTAAGTTATTAACTTATAAACATAAACAAGGAGTCTGTCTGTCTGGTTCTACTCTGAACTGAGGTAGATTGTGTTAACATTTCACTATGCAAGTAAGTATACTCCGTAGTATGCGCCTCTATGCGTCATCATACACAATAGATAAGATCTTGCATATTTTAAGAACTTAATAGAATCAACTATCTTACGAGTCTCTTTTCTCTTTTTGCCACTGCTTTGTTCATAACAGATGATGGTTGGTCGGTTCCTCAAAGTAGAAATATACATGTATAACTCTTGAAATCTATAAATATTTATTCTCTCACTGCCTCTTAAAATAGAAATGATGATAAAGTCCTTCATGACATTCATATTTCAATAATTTCCCTTATTTCATCCGTTGCAGTGTCAACTATACATGTACCTCTCCTGCTCGCAATCAAACACTTCTTGTGGGTAACTAGTAGTTAGTAGCCTGCTAGAGCCGGGCAAAGAAGGAAATAAAATAAAAAATAAACAGACGGCGGGTCAACGATGGGGTCTCGGCGCCGCCGCCATTGCCTTCCACAACGCTAGCTAGCCTGGAGGTTAAAAATAAATCTCAGACTGACTTTGACTTTCATTTGAGATTCACAAATTGTGAATCACTTTCATCTAAAGAGAAGAAGAATATAAATGTATAATTTTTTATATAAAAAAAAAATTCAATCTATCTTGTTTGAAAGTAATCAATTTTTTTCGAAAATAATAAATTATTCTCATATTTTTTTTTTTTTTTTTAAAGAAGGAGTTATAGATTATGATACTTTATATTTAAGAAATAGAAATATGAAAATAAAAATTATTATTATCATGAGAACATTGATTTCTCTACTCTGTAAACTTTAAAATAATACAGACATGTTGAATCAATGAAGTTGATTTACTTTTCTCATTCATGAATTATAAGCGGCCGCACGTGACCCAGCGAAGATGGGGGGGGTTCGTCGTCGCATCGCAACGGCATCCAAAATCTTACCCTCTAGATGTCCTCCCCGTCCCCCTCCATCGCGGCATGCGTCGAGAAGTTGTCATCCTCGTGAATAGCCCCCCCGGGGAGGGGGGGGGGGGGGGGGCGGGGCGGCAAGGTATCTATCATATGTCATATGCCCATGTCAGTCAGGACTCAGAACCTGGCCATCGATCGAGGCAAAAAGAAGCTCTTCGATCTGAAACGACGCCTTTTAGGCACATCTCGCCGTGACGAAAAGCACCGTTTGCCGCATCTCGGATAAAAAGTCCCTCCAAGGGGCAGGCATGGCGTGGTTGT
>NW_025544775.1:3805058-3812669 GCF_000003525.1 Blastomyces dermatitidis ER-3
CCCCCCCCCCCACCCCCAAATCATCATATCCGTTAACCGTAGCTTGAGTATATATATATATGTATGGATGTATAAAGCGAGGAAAGTTTGATATATCATGTAGTTATAACAATGAAAACATAAACCATAAAACATGAACAAAAGGGGGAAATGAGGAGAAAAGATAGATAAGATCTAAATTTTCATCCCTCCCCCATCCACTACCAGCACAGTTTCAGTGGACACAACCAACACCATCGCTGCATCTGATCACATACAAAAACGCACCAATTTTTCATTTTTCATTTTTCATTTCAACTTTTTAACAACACTCACACCAGCGACCACCCTTTACAAACTCGCCCTCCCCCTCGTCTCAATCGGCAACAAAACCATCGCCACAAACGCCGCAAGCATCAAGCCCCCAGACGCATAAACCGGCGCCTTGGGGTTGCCCGAGCTGCCATAAATAGCCACAATGGGCGCCAGCAGGCCGCAGATGCGGTTGATGCAGCTGGCGATGCCCGTGCCCGTGCCGCGGTTGGGCGCGGGGAACACTTCCGGCGTATACGCGTAGAGCACGCCGTACATGATGTTCTGGAAGAAGGCTTCCAGACACGAGCAGGCGAGCTGGACGTCTGGGTCGTCGGAGATGGTGAAGCAGAAGAGGGTGACGGCGGTAAGGGCGGTGGAGATGGCCATGGTGCCCTTGCGCCCGACGTAGGGGATGTCGACGGTGTAGCAGGCGAGGATGGAGCCGGGGACGCCAACGATGGCGGTTATGGCATAGTTGCGGTAGACTGTGTGGGGGGTTGGGTATTGCTTAGTTGGTTGGGTTGGAGATGAATGTATATATATGTATACGCATATTTTTGGATCCTCTCATAAGGAGATTTTGAAGAACTGTGGGAGGGTATAGGTATGGCTGGAGGCTCTGAACATACCAATTGAAACGGGTGTTTCTCCGCTATTCCCGAGGTATTGGGGTAAGAAGGCGTTGAAAAGGGGATATCCCATGCCAATGGTGCCCCAGCAGAACCAAAGGAGAACAGCTAAGAAATACGTTAGCTACAATAACTACTTCTTCCCCACCCTTTTTCCTTATTTTTTCCTTTCCTCATTAGTATCATAAAATAACGAAGGGAACATACTCGTAAACCCCATCCTCTTAGTCGCAAAAAGCGGCGCAATCCGCTGCGCAGAAAACTTAGACAGCTGCCTCCTAACAATCTCCGAATTCGACAATTTCTGCTGATCAGGAGAAATTTGCTCAGGGTGGCCGCCAATCTCGTTCAGGATTTCATTGGTCAGCCAAGTCTTGGCTCCATTCTTATACGCGATGGCATGGACGGTGGCCACAGCTTCTTCCTGGCGGCCACGGGAAAGAAGGAACTTGGGCGACTCGTAGAGATGGAAGAGGAAGAAGCGGCAGAGGAACATGACGAAGGTCAGGGCGCCCAGGGTGATGACGAGATAACGCCAGCCCATGTTGTTTTCCTTTGTGCAAAGTAGATCTGCTGGGTCGCACGAGAAATTTGGGATGAGGCCCCAGGCAATCATACTGGAGTAGATCATCACTGTTAGCTTTCTGCAAGGGAAGCCCAGGAAAACTGGGGGGGGGGGGGGGAACCCAATGATAAGAATATATGTATATGTATATATTTACCTTCCGACAAGGGTACCAAGGGGCCACCAAATACTCAACATTGTTAGGAGATTGCCCGAAGCAAAGGGCAGGAATTCCAGGAACAATGCGCCATCAACGGGCAGATTGCCACCAACTCCCAGCCCTAGACATGCGAACATCGAACAGACACTAAGAAAAGAAAAGAAGAAAAACGTTAGTTTCTATACTTCACTTTTTGTGACCCTAGCCTGAGAGCTAGAACGGGAATTTTGCTTTTGTTTGCTTAACCTACCCAACCCATGTCGGGCTACCACCCGACGCAAGGCCGAAAACACCAGTGATGAGCAAGGTCAGGTTAAACGCGAGACGACGACCGATCATGTCCGACGCGGTACCCCAGACCACAGCTCCAACACACAAGCCAACGAACAGCGAGCAGGTTGTGAAGCGGACATAGGACTCGTCAATCCCGAATTCCACGGAAAGACTTGGTAATGTCAAAGCAACGCCCTACAAACAAACGGGGAGGACTTGTTAGCCTATCCATATATATTTTTAACCCCTGAGTTTCTTTCGTATTCGCTTAAAAAAAAAAAAAAAAAAAAAAAAAACAATCTTCAGATGACGGTTATGGTAAAACATACCTGTAACCAGAGGCTGCAATACAGTTCAAAACAAATGAGTTATTAGCCGGCCAATTTCCACAATATATATTATAAGTCGAGAAAAGAGAGCAAAGGGGTGGGGGGGGAATGTTTAATCTCAACGTACTTGTCTGCCAACCAGCCAAAACCACAGAGAACAAACAACTGCCATTGATATTTTCCCATTCCAATATCCTGGACAGCCAAGTTAATCACTTTTGATTTACCTATAAGCAGCGATTGAAAAAAAAAAAAAAAGAATTAGATCCATCATCTTCAACAAACATAAAAACAGATAAAGCGAGCTATCCTGGTCGCGTCAGGGGAGGAGGGGGCCCCCTGTTATGAACCAAAACCGGACAAGGGGAGCGACAAATGGACGGGCCTATGGTAAAGTTTGAGTGATAAAAGTAGGCCGGCCTCCTCTCTTCCAAATCGAGGAAGTTTGCTTTGAGAGTGACATGGAGAGAGAAAAAGAAAGCACAGAAAAACATGTAATATATCAGCAAAACATACGATCATATGCGGTATCACTGCCCGATGTTGCCACATCGCTCTCTACCTCAGCTCTGATGGCATCCAAAGTCAAGCCAGAGTACTGCTGGTCGCTCAGGGAAGACGAAGAGCCCTTTTCTGCTACATTGTCCGATTTTCCGTCTCCAGAGTTGGTGGGGGAGGCGGGGTTTTTGTGTTGGGCTTGCGCCAGAGGCACCACAACGCCAGGGAAGGACGAGAGGTCGTTATTCTTCAAAGGATTCACGAAGAACGGCATGGTTTCGGTTTTGCTTGTCTTTTTTTTTTTTTTTTTTTGGTTTTTTGGGGGGGGGATGGGTTGGTGTTAGATGTAAGCTGCGTTGGGCGCTGTTGCTTTGGAAAGGCCGGTGGAGGAGTTGTAGATGTAGTAGGTGTATGATTGTTGAGTCTATCAGAGAAACATGAACGCGCGTTTGGGGGGGTTTGCTCTAGTGATTGGTAGGTAGATAGATAGATATAGACGACTCGTTTTTGTGTCGCACAGGGCTGGATATGTCAGAACATATGCGTGAATTGGCGTCAGGCTACCTGCTGGAGTGAAATATTGCTGCTTCTGGGAATCCCGAGGGTGGGGGCTGTTGTTGGATTGTTGCTTTGGGATGGATAGACCACAGCCTTAAATCAGATACCAATCAAGATTGCTGCTCAGGGTTTATCCAATTGACGGAGCACGAAAGTATGCGTATGCGGGGCCCCCAAGTTGGTTTGTCGGATGTGGGTAGTAGTAGTAGAACCCGTTTTCTGTATCACTCACAGAAAAAAAAAAAAACAAAACAAACAAACAACAGGAAGTATATAGGGAATCAAGGTGTATAAGGCACCTGGTGAAATTTGTGCAATTTAAAGTCAAAACACAGAATGTGGAGAAGCTCAAGGGTATGGTATGTATGTATATATAGAGATATATATATCATGCGATATATGTGCTTGCAACCGGTACAACCCAGCCTATTCAAGAACAGGGGATGTGAGGCCCACCAGAAATAATAATACAAGAAAGATTATCCCGAGAACAGGATGGGGTCGTGGGTTATATATACTTCTTCAGTATCAGTAGGCCGAGGTATCGAATGCACCAAGAACCAAAAAGAGTAATGCGGGAGGGAAGAGAGATAGAGGAAGCGCTGTGAGCTGTGAGCTGTGGGCTGTGGGCTGTGGGCTGTGGAGTGAAGGGTGAAGTGTGAAGGGTGAAGTGTGAAGGGTGAAGTGATACATACAGGGATACAGGGATACAGGGATAATAAGGGAAAGGGAGAAATCAAGCAAGGGAAGGGGCAAAAAGTTAAAAAACTACAGGAACTGCCCAGCTTTGTCATTGGATGCAAAAGCGCGCAAAAAGGAAAGAAAGCATAAGAAAAAGCAAAAAAAGCTAGGTAAGGGTCTGCGCCGCCTCGTAGGGTGTTAGGGGAAGCAAAAGAAGACAGGAGACAAAAGGAAAAGAGGAAAGAAACAAGAGGAAAGTAATTATTAGCTGAACAATGTTGTGCTACAGCATAATAGTAGTATATAGCTTAACTATAGCGAATTACACTAGTCTCAAAATAAGTTAACCCCACAGCAATTAGTTAGTAGTCAGAAGCTATACTGCGTACGCTGTACGGAGTAGAGCCACATGGTTGCTTAAAATGCAACTCTGGAGTCATTATCCCATTTGTCTCACACATTTTTCTCAAAATAATCCACAGATTTTATTCAAAAGCAGTATGGAATTCAATAGATGAGAGTATTCTCTATAATCTATCTATTATTAGATGGCTGCAGTCACAGAGGCAGAGAGGTGATATACAAAATATTGAGAGAGAAAAAGGTTGCATCTACGGAGTACGGAGTAGTTACTGAACAAACGATCAACAGTGCATACTTCAAACTACTTTGAGACTAGTGTAAAAGTTTCAAACTTTATTCAAGTACTTCCCAAAGACAAGGAACCATCAGAGAGCCCGAACTCAATCCCATTGGTAAGCATATCCCCAGCCAATCATAGACAGGGAGTTAAAATGGCCGATGGATCTTAAACTCAAAAAGGGAACTCAGTCCCAACCTTCCGAGGTTCAAGGGACTGCAACTTTGCAAAAAACCTTGCAAACCTTGCAAACCTTGCACAGACATGTGAGGACACACACAAGTTTACAGAAGAGAAAACCAATCAATTTCCTTCCTAAATAATGTCCGACCAATCACTTGACGGGGAGTCGAGTTTTTGTGTAAGCCAAGAATATTATCTAAGCTTGTAGAATTTTTCTCATAGCCGCCTCCCCTCCCATTGGCTGGTTTCGAGGAAATGGCCCCTGTCGCCCTTGAGTCCCTTCCCTTCCCCCACAGAAAACATCTTGGTAACTTGGTAGTTAAGCTCCACCCGAGCCGACGCCATCCCTGAAACAGCACAACAACTATGAAGCCACTTTCGTCATTGCCAAGCCGCGGGTATTTCGGGGGAAATGCTTAAGTTAAGGGTTGGGTTGTGCACGGGTGTTCTTCATACTACCTAAGGTTGTTACAATAATAATCAAAAGTATTCAACTGTGTATCAGTTCGCGTGTACCTTTCTAATAATAGGTAACGTAACGCGGATACCTAGGTACGATCGATACTTCCCGTTGAGGTAACTAGGAGTTAGAGAAGTGCGTGAAAACGGAACAGAAAAAGAGAATATCAAGAACGAAGCGGTTGGAGGCAAATTACTCCACTTAGCAGGCGCATGTGGAGTTGTGCTATCCTTCGATTCTTCCAGTTGTGTCACTTGTGTACGCAGCGTATGAATCTTCCTTGTTTCCTTCTCTGCTGAGATTAGGTAGAAAAAGTAGAGGCAGGTTGTCTTCCCAGATGTGCCACAATATGACTGCCTGTGGTTTTTTTTTTTTTTTTTTCTTTTTTTTTTTTCTTTTTTTTGCGTATGCCACGTTCATGTAATGAAACAAGTTCCAAACTGCTGCTCTTAACACCGATGTCACACTTCTTCAGCAGTCAGAGTAGTCTACACAGCGCCACCACGAGTTCGGACTTCTGAGTGCCCCGTCCGGATGCTGACTCTGTAAGCTTTCGTCATCTATCTGTCAGCTACTGGGGCAAAGGAGCTCAATCACGATTCACCACCAATTAACACTGGAGGAAGAGGAGCTGGAATACACACAGGAGAGCTAGCCTTGGTTGACACTAATCAGACTCGCGTGACGTGAGGAAAGTTGGAGAACATTGTTCAATTGTTAAAAGTGCTATTGACAGATGGAGATCCCATCCACATGCAAAGTCAATTGATCCAACACAACTCAAACCAGACCAAGCGCACGCGATCAAACAGACTAGGTAGATAGGACTAGTTATCTAAGGTACATGTACATACATGTATCAATACGCCCCAATCGATTGGGACGACGATGAGTGATGAACGAACCTGTGCCAGGCGCTCGTATGCAGAGAGATGATAATTGATATTTTATTAGAAATAGCCTGTGTGCCAGGGCGGCGGGTTTCTCTGCGCTGGTGCTTGGTTGATCTGATCCTATCTTTCTAAAAAAAATCAAATGTTTCAACTTTTTTCTTTCTCAGGAGTTAGATCCCTTTTTCTTAGAGAAAGGGAGGGGGCGAGGTTAATCGCTATAACAGGGTAATATGGGGAAAATCCTTCGTGTGTGCTTTTCTGCTCTCCCGCACTCACTCGGGCTTGTGCGCAGCTACTCCCTTTATAGCAGCAGTAACATACTATGTACAGAGTAATGATATGAACTGATTCAATATCCGCAGTTTTTGCAGCGGGTCGCTTCCTACAGACACAGACACAGATCATCATCAGAAAGCACAATAATAATTATCAATCTTATGCACAGCACGGCCCATTTCGGAATAGCCATCGCATTTTTATTTTTATTTTTATTTTTATTTTTTAAAAAAGCCATTAGTTATGAACTCGATACGAGGACCCCGGAACTTCACCACGATGATCACCGTACAAACACGAGGAAAGGCGGGACGGGGTCTGCAGACTTGTAGGTCTTGTAGGCGGTTTGATTGCAAGGGCGGGTGTTTGGCACTTGTTGGTGTTTGGGAGAACAATAATTTCTAACGTTAGTTAACTATGCGACACATCAAAATATGAGGATTATCCGCCAGAAGCGATCCCGATTCCGCAAACTAACAAACAAATTTCCCAATTGCGAATCGCATCCGTTCGCTTATGAATAGTTACAGAAGGACTTATCTGAGTATGAAAGGTATTTAACTCGAGGAGGAACTTTGCTTCAAATTGGCTCCGCCTCATCACGATCGACCACTGCACGCATCCATATATGTACTTTATCTCTCTATATATTATAGAAAAACCAACTTTTCCGAGTAAAATGCCCTGTAACGTGCCCTCACATGATATCACATGCACCCCATCAAATCCATCCATGGATATGTAGTGGCGCCTGCCAATTGCACCACTCTATCTACCCCCTACCACCGCCTCTAACGCCCCGTAGCACCCCCTATTACTTCCACTTCATACCCCTTCTTACCACCCCTACCACCCCTACCACTTCTATCACCTCTACCACCCCTACCACCCCTACCACCTCTACCACCACCACTGCCTCTACTGCCTCGCAGCACTCTCTATCACTTCCACTCTCTATCTCTACTCTCATCTTACCATTCTACCCCTCTCTTACCATCTCTATCACCTCTCCCATTTCTACCACCTCTATCACCCCTCTCTATCACCTTTTCCACTCTCTAGCCTCTCTATCATCATCATTATCTCTACTACTCTACAGTCTCTTCTATCACTTTCACTATCTCTACTTCTCTCTTACTATCTCTATCACATTTTGATCTCTGTGTTTAGAA
>NW_025544775.1:3812769-3898296 GCF_000003525.1 Blastomyces dermatitidis ER-3
CATGGCAGATTTAATGTGATGGAATGAGTGGGTAAAGCAAAGTGAGAGAGATTTGCCCTCTTTACCTATTTGAGAGAGTGCTGCTATGTTTATGATTTTGATGATGTTGATGTTGATTTTGATTTTTTTGATTTTTGATTTTTTTAAATGGCTTTTGCTTTTCTTGCTTCATTGCTTCGTCGTCTATCATTTCTTGGTGAAAGCATTTCAAGCGTTTCTTTTTTTTCTTTTTTTCTCTTTTCTTTTTTTTCTTTTTCCTTTTATTTTCCTCCCCAGTTAATGTTTTGTTGGGTGGAAGTGGTAGAGGGGGCTGCGCAAGCAGAAAAGCGAGCGTAAGCGAGCATTTGATGCTTGTTATTATTATTATTATTATTATTATTATTATTATTATTATTATAAAAGAGTGGGGGTGAATAATAGATAGCCATACATTCGTCCAAGGCTAGCTTTCGCTTGATGGAGCTTGGAAAAGAGCAGAGTTCTATCTAACTTACTCAGTCACTGCTGCTTGTCAATCTCATCTCTCTCTCTATCTCTCCGTGTCTGCTGCTGAGCATCAACATAAAAATAGCACACATGGGAAGTGGGACTTTGCTTTTTCGTGCCCACTATTACGAGGAGCAGGAATAATCTAGTCAAGTCCATCCATAGTCACCCATGCGATAAAGTATATTCTTAAGCAGTGGTGATTCCAAGAGGAAACGGGTGATACTGCGATTGTGATGATCTCTTCTTATTCGGCACATCAATCACTACAATTCTTTGGAAAACAAATAAAATGAATGCCTTGAGTATACATATAAAGTTATCTACGGCAGCATGCCTAGAGTACCCAGAAAGTAAACATGGTCGCTTGCTTGAATTACTTGTTTTGTGCTATACAGAGTATGGAACCATGAAAGATGACTGATAGAAGTGATTAAAAAGAGAATATATTATTTATAGAAGCAGATTCATACAGAGATTAAATTTAATAAGAAGAGATGAAGAAGTATGAGACATAAAAAGAAACCGTGTCGGATTGAGTGTCACGGATGAATATGTTGAAGACATATGAATCTTATCTGTATCAAGATCTGCTTGTTATATTATCCATACACTATCTAATATATCTATTTCATACAAAAGATGGAGCTATTTATAGTAAAATATATGTGCGAGCCAAGAGAGCTAGCATAAGTGAGTATTAGACAAGTGTTGTAGTAAGCTGATGATGATGAGAAATATTGTAGTAATATGATATTGATGGCATTCAGTAATATGATGTTGATAATGTTCAGTAGTGTATAACCTCTTTTTCCTGACACACCCCCTTCAGTGAATGTAATATGTAAATGAAAGTGTAAATGAAGATGTAAATGAAGCTGTAATAAAAAGAGTGTAGATGAATCTGTAGAGATTATATCAAGATAGATCATTTAATCTGCTTATGTCTTGATGATATCTGATATATCAACTAGGCCTAGCATCTTGATGAATTCTGTATGTTTCTGGCATGACAGAGCCTTAGTGAGGCCATTCACTAGCATCTGAGCCATAGGCACTTAATCAACTGTAATATCACTGAATTGAACACATTCTCAGAGCCAGCTTTCATATATATCAATATGACAGAGCTTTGTGATTATAGAGGGATCTTTCTTTGTAAGAATGTTAACAGTTTGATGATTATCACATTGAATACAGATCTTGTGACCAGATTTAAATTGAATATGTTGAAAGAATCTATTTCATCAGATAGACTTCTTATCAGCTTATGAAATAGTAATAAGCTCAGCTTCTGTGATAGATGTAGTTATAATTGTCTGTCTATTTAATTTTCAATCAACAGCTTCACTGAATAGTTTGAAGATATATTCTTGTATAGAGTGATAATTCAGATTATCTGTGAAAGAGACATCACTGACAGCTTCAATAATATCAGATTTAAGATCAAGTTATAGAGATCTGTCAATGTTATCATTATATTGAATAGTGAGATTCTTTATATTATATAGATAAGATATCATTCTATTCATCTCTGATAAGTGATGTTCTGATGAATTTATCATGAATATAGCTAGTTTACTCACTGTATATATAATATCAGAGTGAGTTATCACTGCTGAGTAGATACAGAAGCTGATATATTATTAATAATAATGAATTTTTACAGATCTAGCTGGCTTATTAAAAGACTCTAACAGAGCATTAGTTAGTGAGATATATGCTTTGCAGATGTGTGTAAGATAATATGTATCAACTATCTTATTAATATAGACATTCTGACATAGTCAGAGCTTCAAGTTGAAGTGATTATATATTATTCACATATTAAGAAACTATTTCAAATCTCTTATCTATCAGATCTTATAAATGTTTTTAAGATCTTTGATTAATTAATCTCTTTCTTTTGAATCTTCTCATTGTGATAGAATGATGATATTATTTATATAGAAGAAGATGATTAATTAATCATTAGAGAAGAGATATTGATTCTCTGATATAGAGATAAAGTCTAATGTTCTCAATATTAAAGATAGTTCATTTAATCAGAGAAGAAGTGATCTGTGTAATTTATATAGTGCTTATAGAAGTTTTAGTACATGATTTGTATACTTCAAATTTTGCATTCTCTTCAACTTTCATTATTTATCAGGTAGTTTCATATATACTAGCTCATCAATATTACTATTAATGAAGATATTGATTTCATCTAGCTGTTCTGTATCTAGATTAAATGCTGCTGTTAAAGCTAACAAGATTCAGAGATCTCTAACAGCTAGTGTATAAGCTTTTATAGTGAGATCTGTGATTGATTGAAGATCTCTGTGTATACAGATATGAGCTTTGTATTTCAAAAGAAAACCTTCATCATTGAATTTGTAGATGAATACTCATTATAGAGAAATAACTGAAACATCTTTCTGTGATCTGCTAGTAATTTCATATGTATTCTGCAGAGATATACTATCTCATTTCTACTTAACAGTGTTCTCAAATTCTTTATAATGTGAGTGTTTTTTAACATCTGCTCAGTGATTCAGTGAATCTGACAGTTGAGATCTATGAATTCTTGAAGTTGATATAAATGCTGTTGATGTAGCAGTATTATTAATAACTGTGAAAACAGTATTTGAAAATAAATGTTGAGACTTGTAGAAGTCTGAGTATGATTGAGAGAATGCCTCATTTATCATTTGTAATAAATTATTTTTGATATTTGAAACTGTTATAAGATGAACAGCTCTGTGTTTTTGTGTTCTGTGATCTTCAATAATATTAGATTCATTAAAATCAGCACTGATATCATGAGCTCTAGATGCAATGTTTCATATTTGATTATCTATCACTGCTGAATGAGTATTAATATTAACATTGAGACCTGTTGACTCTGGCATTGAATCTGGTGTAGAAAGGATTGAATCATTAGAAAGAATTAAAACATTAGAAGAGATTGAAACATCATAATATTTATACTCATTATTCTCCTTCTCTATTTTTTCAGAGCTTTAAGCATTTTCTTCAGGATAAAAAACATCAATATCTGCATCTATAATCTCTTTCAATTGATTGATAGTAGTCATCAATGATTCTTAAACTTTCATATATAGAAGCTTCATCTTCTTAGATACTCAATCTCTTAATTATCTTTTAATGTAGAGATCTTCTGAGTTGAATTTTCTATTCTCATCAAACATTATATCTCTTGCTCTTATCACTCATTCTAAGTGTGGAATTTAAATTCAATAGATATTTGTTGAATCATATTCAACTAGATATTCAATATATGCTCAGAGATCTAGCTTCTGAGAGTGATTTCTATTGAGAACTTTATCTGATATCTTTGCATAGATGTGACATCTGTAGATTCAAAGATGAGCACAGAAGTGAGATTTGATTTGTAGAAATTCTTTCAATACTTATAGAGATGACTTTCAATCTAGGATTCTAGTAGGAGTTCAATTCACTAGATAGATGGCAGTAAGTGCAATCTCAGAGAATAGTGATTGTGATAGAAGAAATTCCATCTGTAGAGTTCTTATCTTTGTTATTAATATTGCTCCTGCTCACTCTGCTGCATCATTTTGTTCATGAATATACTCTGAAGAATACTTCATCTCTAGATCTTCATCATTGACTCAATTTATGAAATCATCTGCTTCCTTTATTGCAGTATCATTGTCAATATGAATAATCTTTGTAGTACAGTTGAATTGACATTTAATTCAATTGATAGCTTATCTAAGAGCTTTTCAGATTTCTGATTTTCAGATAGCTGTTATAGCTATATGAAAACATAGATAATCACACATGAAATGTATGAGATAACACTCATCATTATAGCACTGTGTAGAGCCATGTGTGATATCCGCGTGTAGGCATTTGAATGGTATTTGAGATCTAATGTGAAAATATCTAGATATTTGATTTTTTGCATTAGATAGATGACAGGGTTTGCAAAGCTCAGTGATAAGCTCATTCACAGCATCTTCTAGATTGGTGATTTGAATGTCAGTTACATCATTTGCAAGCTTTTATATGATGATTTTCAATGAATGTTCTAATCTCTTATACCATGTTGATTGAGTAGCTATAGAGATCTTAGGTTTTTGAGAAGGTTTTATATGTATTGACAGATTGAAAGAAGAATTTGTAGAAGTTGAAGAATTTGAAGATATTGTTTTTTCAGATATAGTGATGTTAGATGTGTGTGATGTAATAACTGCATCAGCTTCAGTAGTGGATTTTTTCAAGATAGTTGAGAAAACAGCTGTTTCACTATTATATTCTGTAACTAGCAACCTCTCAAATACTTCAATGCATGCAAAGATTGTATTATCTGTGTGTTTTCACAATCTGAAGTCTTTTTCATCATAATAAATGCCTTCTATATGAAAACACGGTTTCCATGTGATGATATTTGTATGGAAATTCAGAATATAAGCTGTGTTGATGAGTTTGATATTGAACTGCTTTTCTGCTTCATTTATCATGATAGTTCTAACAGTTTCATAATCTTCAACTTTAGTGCTGGAATCGCCTGTATAGACTTCCGCATTCTCATTCACAGGTTTAAAGAATAGAAAATGTGTTCAATTATTACATATATGCTGTTCTGTGTCAGTATCAAAGATTCAGAAGTTTCAGAGATAGAAGTGAGAATGTAAAGAGTTCATTAATATTTTTCAGATTTGCTGATTGATAGATTGATTATTAATAGATTGATAATTAATAGATTGATAATCAATAGATTGATAATCAATAGATTGATGATCAATAGATTGAGAAACTGATTGCTTCAGAATCATTTCTTCTATAACTGCTTCATTGACATCTATCATATCTGTATTTGTAAATGAATCTCTAGATATCACACAATCAACATGTCTCTTCAATTCTTGATTTTTAAGAGCTTGATTAATCTGAGTTCTCTTCTCCTTATTTTTCTTTCATTCAGATGACTTTCTTGATGAATTGAGATAGTAGCACTGAGTGTATCAGTGACAGGCTCTGCAGATGCAGTTTTCAAATGTCACTGATAATGATTACTAAGGTCTTTCATTAAGAGTAGCAAAGTTCATAGATTTATCTTCTTTGAGAATATCTATTTCTCTATATCATTTCTTGAAGTTCTTAACTAACTCTATCAAAGATATGACATCTTTATCATATCAGACATTCTTAACTCATGCTTATACATAATCTGCATCAATAGCTAGATTTGCATTTAAGAAATCTTTCTTCAAGTTGAACTGTTCAGCTATATTCACCTCTTTGATATCATCTTTAATGAGAGATCAGTCATTTAATCACTTCTCTATATCTCTGTTTTTCAGTGCTTTGCAGAGATCATGATATCAGATTCTTACATTATTCTGATAATCTGCAGTTGTGAGTGAGAGTTGATCTCTTAATAAATGAATAATCTCTTTCACATCTTCATTCTTACTGTGTATATGTTGTAGCTCTGAGACATTCACTGTTCTTTATATAACATCTTGTATCTTTGTTATACCTTCATTCAATTTCTCATATTTTATATATTTGATTTTCTACACAGTGATCTTGATATTATATACTATCTTAATCTCTGTAATAACTTCTTCTGAACACTCAGGTTTCAGAGGTTCTTCTAGTTCAGAGAAGATATCAGGTTTATCAAGATTGATAAAGTCTGATATCTTCTTATTCTTTGCATATTCTAGTATATACTTGTATCAAAGTTTTCAATCTTCAGAAACACTAAGATGAACTGTCACACTAGACATTGTCTTATCTGTTATATCAGTTATATTGAATGAATTGAGAAATCAGTTCAAGTATTTGTGAATATGATCAGAATTCAGAGTGTATATCAGTTGAGTATTTCAGAATGTATACAAGTGAGAATCTATTGTCTCAGTTCAAATGATAGTTATCAGTTTGAATGAGGATGAAAATTGAGTATAATATAACAGTTGAGTTAATCAGACTGTATATAAATGAGAATCAATTATCTCAGTTCAAATGATTATTGTCAAATTCAAATGAGAATTGAGATCAGTGTATTGCACTTCTCTTCAGATGCTGCTTATCAGGCTTATAACTGTCAGATTGAGTGTTATGAATGAATATGTTGAAGATATATAAATCTTATCTGTATCAAGATCTGCTTGTTATATTATCTGTACACTATCTAATATATCTATTTCATACAAAAGATGAAGCTATTTATAGTAAAATATATATGTGAGTCAAGAGAGCTAGCATAAGTGAGTATTAGATGATGTAAGAAATCCCGCTCCTCGCGGATCCTTTACCCCTATTCCTATCTCTCATGTAATCAATAGGGCTAGCGGCCCTTGACTACACACAACTATATAGACTGGAGTTCACGAATACTATTCACAACTCAGCTTGAATGCTATTATACATTTGACCTCTACATTTATCTTTCTACTGGGAACACTTCTAGTAGTTAACAGTACATATCACGCCAAGCTGCAAACACCCGAATAATCGCCTGCGAGCACTTATTCTTACATATCAAGCTATTTTTCTACAAGGAATGCTTGCTGCCCGCAAACACCCTCGAACTGAGTCTCTAGACATGACCTCCAGAGACACCTGCGAACTGAAAAGAAACTTTCTCAAGCTGTGACCACTTAAGGCCACCTATTGAATCACAATCTATAAAAGCTTTTGCAAGTTTGCATTTGAAATTGACTTACAAGCCCAGCTGTGTGACATGAAAGATGAAGAAGCTGTCATCTATATAATGACAGGCCTCTATTACACTGAAGTCAAGAACTGACTGAATTATCTAGAGAATGATCATGAGAGATTCTGATAATCTGTTCTCAAGACCTATCTAGAGAACAAGTTGAGGAACTTCACAAGTCAGACAGAGAACATCTGAGTCATAATTATTAACATTAGAAAAAGAGATAAGAAATCTGATGAAGACTACTCACAGTGCTTCATGAAATTGTGATGTGAATTGAGACCTGTGAAAACAGGGCTCTGAAACAAGACCTGAATGATGATATTTATGAAGAAGCTGAATAAAGACATGCAGAACAAGCTCATTGAGCAAGGCTCTAAGCTCTTGACTCTGAAGAAACTGATAACTCTCATTCATCACTTGTGAATCACTGTAAGAGTCACAGATCTGCAGAGAGTGAATCATTGACTGGCCCTGCAAGGGCCAGAACAACAGAGGACAGATTTGTCAGAAAAAGATAACAAGACACAGAGAGATTCATGTCTGACTACTGAGCAGAGAGAGAGAGCTTCACAAGCTTCTGTGAACAGAGTGTATAACAGAAAGATCAAGAAAAAGAGACTCTGCTTCATCTGTTCTAAATCAGAATATCTCTGTGCAAACTGTCTGAACAAATCAAAATAGAAATTTGAGAAGTTGCAGACAGAGTCAGCAACAGCCTTCTTAAGAGTCTTGAAGCTGACATCTGAATCTGTTACTTCTTCAATGAAAATACTTGCTTATAGAGAGAGACTGCACTGTGATACTGCTGCTCTGCAAGCATGAAAAGCATTGATGAACTCAGAATCCCAGGTCACTGTGATGTCTCTAAAGCTCATGAAGTGAATGAGCTGAAAGATGAAGACTGAGAACCTGCTCTTGCAATAAGCAGAATGTGAGAACTCAGACCTGAGAGCTGAGAGACTTATAAGAGCTATCTTTGAATTGCAAGATCTCTCTGAAATCTGAAGAAGATTTGCAGAAACTGTGATTATTATAAACATCACAGATAACATGTATTTGAGACTTGTATGACTTTAAAGACATAATCCGCACATAGCTGTTCACAAGTCAGGTTTATACTTTCAATCAGTGTTAACAGACTCACTTACAGAGATAGAAGCAGTTGATGCTGTAGAGTTAATTAGAGGAGACAAGCTCATCTATATAATGACTTTACAAGTGTCTGAGAACCTTGCAGTCATGAAAACTGAGCTTCAGATATCAGAGAAATACTGAGATCTTGTAGAGATGTTCAGCTCAGCTAAGGCAGCTGAGCTTTCTTCTCATCATGAGAAGAATCTGATAATAGATTTGATAGAAGAGCAGAAACCCTTCTGAGAATCAATCTATAAGCTCTCTCATCACAAGACAGAGGTCTTGCAGATCTATGTGAAGAAGAATCTGAAGAATGACTTTATTCAATCTTCACAGGCCTCCATGAGAGCCTCTGTGATATTTATGAAGAAGAAGAATAAAGATCTCAGATTATGTGTAGACTACTGTGATCTGAACTTTAAGATAATAAAGAGCTGCTATCTCCTGTCTCTGATTAAGAATGTGATTAATCATCTCACAGAAGCTGTTATATTCACACAACTGAATGTGATCAATGTATATACATGACTGTGAATACAGTCTGAGAATGAATGAAAGACTGTCTTTAGAACTACACTGAGATTATTTGAATATTTAGTGATGTCTTTTGATCTGACTAATACTTCTGCAGTATTTCAGTCTTTCATTAATAAAACACTTCATACATATCTGAATGTCTTTATGATAATATATCTGAATGATGTGATGATGTACTTCATGAAGAAGAAAGAACACACTGAGCATGTGCAAAGTGTGTTGAAGATCTTAGATAAGGCAGAACTGTATGTTAAGCTTGTAAAGTGCAACTTCAGTATCTGCTGAATTAATTTCCTAGAATATATAATCACTGTGAATGATATTCAGATGAAATCTTTGTGAATTGAGACTATTCTATCATGATCAGAGTTAACTAGTATTCATGAGATTCAGATCTTTCTGAGCTTTGTGAATTTCTATAGATGATTTATCTTTGTATTCATGAGAATCTTCTTAACCCTTACAGACATGCTGAAGAGTGAAAATAAAAAGAAGTCATTCTGTGAATAAAGAATGAAAAGATTGTTAAGAAGGAAGAACTGTGAGAACTTTCTTATTTCAGAAGCTTGTAAGGCCTTTGCAAGATTGAAACAGATATTCATAGATGTAGTGATGCTGTTTCACTTTGATCTCTTACTCTTAATCAGATTGAAGACAGATATCTCCTTCTTTATAATTTCAGAAATAGTCTTGTAACTACAGTTAAATGAGAACTGAGTTTCAGTGGCCTTTTTCTTACAGAAGATGCAACTCACAAAGATCAACTATAGCATTTATGATCAGAAGCTTCTCACAATAGTGAAATTCTTCTGTCACTGATATCACTACTTTGAGAGTCTCATGACAGTAATTACTGTTAGAACTGATCATGACAGCTTATAACAGTTTGCTTCAATCAAGAAACTCTCATGATGACAGATTCACTGAGCTCAGAGACTGAGTGAGTTCTGGTTCAAGATAGAATATATTAAGAAAACTAAGAACTCAGTGAACAGACTCTCTTACAGATCAGACTATGTTAAGAAGACCAGAATGACAGACACAGAGAGACTAGAGAAGACAGAAAAGCTTCACAGAATACTCAGACTGAGTGTTGTGAAGAGATTAACTGAAGAGTCTCTCAATTCTCTGTGAGAGAAGAGAAAGAAGAGAGAAAAGAAGCCTGTATAACTACTCTCTGTAACACTGAGAGTCAACACTCTGAGAATCTTCACAAGAATTCTTGAAGAGAGTATCTATAATCTGAAGAGTTTGCAGACTTTGAGAAGCACTGTAGAAGACCTGGTGTAAGAAGAAACAGAGTATAAGTCTTCATAAAATCTTCTATTCAGATTGTCTGAACTGCAACTGAAGAATGAATATACTCAGCATATTTGAAAACTGCTCATAACAGGAATCAATCTCACAGAAATAAAGAATTGAAGAGACTTAAATAATCTCTTGTAAAGAGAGAGCTGAATTTATGTGCCTGTGAATAAGTTTCTATGTGTAGAACTCATTAAAAGGCATCATAACTCTTCTCTAGCAGGTCATTTTACAGACACTAGAACTCATGAGTTGCTTACAAGGAAATACTTCTAACTGAAGATGTGAGAACTTGTGAAGAAGATAGTGAATTCTTGTACTGTTTATCAGGATTCACAGGTAGTGTGATCCAGGCTATATAAAGAACTTACTCCTCTACTCATCCCGCGGAAACCTTGGGAATAGCTAGAAATGAATGCTCTTGTGAGCCTCTCTGAAAGCAAGAACATATATGATGCCTGCTTTGACAGTGTGCTGATGATAGTGAATTGCTTTATCAAGATAACACACTTTATACCCACCTGCAAGAACTTGAAGTTAAAGAATTTAACTCATATCTTCATCTGTGATGTGATTCAGTTGCATGAATTGTCTGTGAATATTGTCTCAGACAGAGAATCAATCTTTGTAGAAGAGTTCTGATCTAATCTGATAACTATACTGAAGATCTTGTGAGATCTAAGTATGACTTTTCATCAACAGATAGATAATCAGATAGAATATCTGATGAGTATATTGAAACAGTATCTGCAGTGCTTTGTCAATTACAATCAGAATAACTGAATACATTGATTATCACTTACAGAGTTTATATATAACAACTCAAAGCATGTCAGCACAGATAAAACCCTCTTTGAAATACTCACTGAAACTCATCTGTGAATGATCTTGATGAACTCACAAGAGTACACTATAGAGTGTGATGATGTCTGTGAATGAGCTGAGAGAATTCAGAAGATCTGAGAGAAAGTCTGTAAATTCTTGAGAAAGACTCAAGAGTATCAGAAGAGATACTATGACTTCAAGCACATTGTGAAGAGTTTCAAGAAAGATGATAGAGTCTGACTGAGTCTAGAAAACATCATCACACAGAGATCTAGTAAGAAGCTGAATCTCTTACAGACAGAGTCTTATAAGATTATGAAGAAAGTTAGCTCACAGTTCTACAGATTAGAACTGTCATCTGAGTTGCAGATATATAATGTTTTTCATATCTCTTTACTTCATGAATATAAGAAATTCTCAGAAGAGAACTCTGTGACTCATCACTCTGTCTACAAAGTACTAGAGAGTGAAAGAGAATATCAGATCAAAGAGATTGTTAACTCAGAGAAGTGAGATTATAAGCTCTAGTTCAAGATTCAGTGATAAGAGTATTCTGATAAGATGAATGAGTTCACTTGAGAATTATCTGAGTAGATAAGATATCTGCAGAAGCTGAGACATGACTTCTATACTGTGAATTCTGATAAGTCAGAATGATGCAGTCTTTGCTAAGAACCTGATTGTGATAAAGATATTAATACTGTCATTTATAAACTCTAGTCTACAAGATAATAAGTTTCTACTGAGATGAACAGTCTGCAGTGTATACAAGAGAAGAAGAAAACATGTTCTTATTAAAGTTAAAAAACAAGAAAACAAACAGGACTGTGAATGCAATTTAAAGATCAACAAAGAAAACTCACACTTACATTATCAATATCTGTGACACTCAATTCTCTCACAACTATCAATTTCTTTCTTCAAAGAAGCAGAGAGTATTATATCTGCAGTACAGACAATTGTTGCATTTGATATGAAGACTGCCAGAAATACACAGACTTCAGAGAAGCCAGACACCAGAATGCATGCAGTTGTGACAGAGTCTTGAAGACTGGCCATCTGTGTGTGTGATCAGATATCTCTCACAAAGCTGTGTTCACTCTTTCAGTTGTGCTGAAGTATTCAGTCTGAAAACAATGAGAATGTGAAGAGAAGACTCATCTGCTCAGGTCAACTTCTGTCACAAATTTATAGCATTTACATTGCCTTGATTATCTGGATTTTGTGAGTATCTGAGAACTCATCTCTCATTGACAATGGGATTGCAGAAATGCGCCGCAGCGCGAGGACCATTGATAGAGAACCTAGATATATTCATATATACCTGGTCAGAGATTGTGCGGGCAGAGAGAGGGTGATCATAGGCTCACAGAGCCACAGAAGGCACTGGCAACACTGAGAGCTTTGTAAGAACTGTTAGCTAGAATCTGTAAGAAATTACTTATGAGAAGACTTACAGCAAAGAGAAGAACTGCACTGCTTGAAGCCAGGAACTGGTCTGAGAGAGGCAGGGGGTTGGCCGCTGGCCTGAAGATTGGGTGTGATGATGAGACTGAGGAGAATGAAGGCACAGTTGTGAGTGACAGCATCTCTGCTTCATCAGCTGATAAAAAGTGATCAGAGAAGTTGTGAGAACACTTATAAGAAGCTCAGTGATGATCAGACATTGTTTATAAAGAGATTAAAACTGAAAAAAATTTTTATTTTTAAAAAGTTCTTAAATCAATATATAGACACTGTCAGAAATACTCTCTCTCTGTCATCTGAGTGAAAACACTTCATAAATGAATGAGAATACTCACAGTTTATAAGAATGAAAGCTGTTACAGAAAAAGAAAAAAGAAGATAAGATTTCACAGACAGATCTGAGATATTTATACTACTCTAGAGAGATTTGCTTACACTGCAGATGATCTCATAGAATAGTCAGATCACTCTAGCAAATAAGAGTGATTATGAATCACAGGCCTGAATCTTTCTATATAACTACAAAGAGTGATTGCAGACTGCAGACATCTTGATTCTACAATTCTACAGAGTTGATAAAAGAATGAAAAATTTCTCACAATTCTACAGTGTCAAAGAGTAATGATTTGTAAGAATGAATGAAAGATCAACTTATGAATGTTTCTCTTTGATAAGAATGATCTCACAGAGAGTGATTCATCTGTGAGATGAATCTGTGTAATGATCACACAAGAATCTCATGAAAATGATTGAGAGTTAACTGAAACTCTTCTGTATGAAAGATGTAAGATGAATCTGTGTGATAGTCAGAGAAGAATCTGTAGATTATAAAGAACCTTGTAGAACAAGAAACTGAGTAACAGACTCTTTTCTCTTTATGATAATAAGGGATTTTTCCTCACTGAGGTTTTTTTATAGATATAAAGAATTTTTAGTGAGTATCACTGCAGTGCTGAGCTGACTATGAAGTCACTCAGTGAAAGGCTTCACAGATGAAGTCTTAGAGAGAGAAGAGTATATAAGAAATCTCACTTCTCATAGATTCTTTACCTCTATTTCTATCTCTCATATAATCAATAGAGCTAGCGGCCCTTGACTACACATAACTATATAGACTGGAGTTCACAAATACTATTTACAACTCAGCTTGAATGCTATTATACATTTAATCTCTATATTTGTCTTCCTACTGTGAACACTTCTAGTAGTTAACAGTACATATTATGCCAAGCTGCAAACACCTGAATAATCGCCTGTGAGCACTTATTCTTACATTTCAAGCTCAGTCAGTCAGCAACCGCTCATTATAACTGGAAGAACTAGAAACTCACATGCTTCAACCTCTGCAAACCCTACTGCAGGCACTCAGAAGCAGTCACCTGAATCATGAATAACTCTCATAAAAGAAGTTTCAGAGAACTTATCAATCACTTGCAGAATATCACTCTCTGTATCTGTGACAGAAGAACTCTCTGAACCCATGAATGAATCAATCTTAGTGAAGAACATTCTTGAGCATCTTCTGTAAGACTAAGTTATTTTTCTACAAGAAATGCTTACTGCCCGCAAACACCCTTGAACTGAGTCTCTAGACATGATCTTCAGAGACACTCATGAACTGAAAAGAAACTTTCTCAAGCTGCAACCACTTAAGACCATCTATCAAATCACAACCTATAAAAGCTTTTGCAAGTTTGCATTTGAAATTGACTCACAAGCCTGGCTGTGTGACATGGAAGATGAAGAAGCTGTCATCTATGTGATGACAGGCCTCTATTACACTGAAGTCAAGAACTGGCTGAATTATTTAGAAAATGATTATAAGAGATTCTGATAATCTGTTCTCAAGACCTATCTAGAGAATAAGTTGAGAGACTCTGCAAGCTGAACAGAGAACACCTGAATCATGATTATCAATATTAGAAAAAGAGGTGAGAAATCTGATGAAGACTACTCACAGTGCTTCATGAAATTGTGATGTGAATTAAGATCTGTGAAAACAGGGCTCTGAAACAAGACCTGAATAATGATGTTCATAAAGAGACTGAATAAAGACATGCAGAACAAGCTTATTGAGCAAGGCTCTAAGTTCTTGATTCTGAAGAAACTGATGACTCTTATTCATCACTTGCAGATCACTGTGAGAGTCACAGACTCACAGAGAGTAGATCATTGACTGGCTCTGCAAGGGCTAGAACAACAGAGAACAGATTTGTCAGAAAAAGATGATAAGATACAGAGAGATTTATATCTGACTGCTAAGCAGAGAGAAAGAGCTTCATAAGCTTCTGTGAACAGAGTGTATAACAGAGAGATTAAGAAAAAGAAACTCTGCTTTATCTGTTCTAAATTAGAATATCTTCACACAAACTGTTCAGATAAATTAAAATAGAAATTTGAAGAGTTGTAGACAGAGTCAGCAACAGTCTTCTTAAAAGTCTTGAAGCTGATATCTGAATCTGTTGCTCTCTTAATGAAAATACTTGCTTGTGAAAAGAGATCATATCACAGTGCTGCTGTCTCACAAGCATGGAAAGTATTGATAAACTCAGAATCTCAGGTCACTGTGATATCTCTAAAGCTTGTGAAGTGAATGAGCTGAAAGATGAAGACTGAGAATCTGCTCTTACAACAAGCAGGGCATGAGAACTCAGATCTGAGAACTGAGAGACTTGTGAGAGTCATCTTTGAATTGCAAGATCTCTCTGAAATCTGAAGAAGATTTGCAGAAACTGTAATTATCACAGACATCACAGATGACATATATTTGAAACTTACATGACTTCAAAGACACAATCTACACATAGCTGTCTGTGAGTCAGGTTTATACTTCTGATCAGTGTTGACAGATTCACTTATAGAGATAGAAGCAGTTGATACTGCAGAGTTGATTAGAGAAGACAAGCTCATCTATGTAATAACTTTGTAAGTGTCTGAGGACCTCGCGATCATGAAAACTGAGCTTCAGATACCAGAGAAATACTGAGATCTCACAGAGATGTTCAGCTCAGCTAAGACAGCTGAGCTTTCTTCTCACTGTGAGAAGAATCTGATAATAGATTTAATAGAAGAGCAGAAACCCTTCTGAGAATCAATCTATAAGCTCTCTCATCATGAGACAGAGGTCTTGCAGATCTATGTGAAGAAGAATCTGAAGAATGACTTTATCTGATCTTCACAGACCTCTGCAGAAGTCTCTGTGATATTCATGAAGAAGAAGAATGAAGATCTCAGATTATGTGTAGACTATCATGATCTGAACTTCAAGATAATAAAGAGCTGCTATTCTCTGTCTCTGATTAAGAATGTGATCAACTGTCTCACAGAAGCTGTTATATTCATATAACTGAATATAATCAATACACATGCACAGCTGTGAATATAGTCTGAGAATGAATAAAAGACTGTCTTTAGAACTGCACTGAGATTGTTTGAATATCTAGTGATGTCTTTTAATCTGACTAATATCTTCACAGCATTTCAGTCTTTTATTAACAAAACACTTCATGCATATCTGAATATCTTCATGATAATATATCTGAATGATGTGATGATGTACTCCATGAAGAAGAAAGAACACACTGAGCATATGTGAAGTGTGTTGAAGATCTTAGATGAGACAGAACTATATATTAAGCTTACAAAGTGCAACTTCAGTGCTCACTGAATTAATTTTCTAGAATATGTAATCACTGCAGATGATATTCAGATGAAATCTTCACAGATTGAGACTATTCTATCATGATCAAAGTCAACTAGTATTCATGAGATTCAGATCTTTCTGAGCTTTGTGAATTTCTATAGATGATTTATCTTTGTGTTCATGAGAATCTTCTTAACTCTTACAGACATGCTGAAGAGTGAAAATAAGAAGAAGTCATTCTGTGAACAGAGAATAAAAAGATTATTGAGAAGAGAGAACTGTGAGAACTTTCTTATCTCAGAAGCTTATGAGGTCTTTACAAGATTGAAACAGGTATTCACAGACACAGTGATACTGTTTCACTTTGATCTCTTACTCTTAATCAGATTGAAGACAGATGTCTTCTTCTTTACAATTTCAGAAATAGTCTTATAACTACAGTCAAATGAGAACTGAGTTTCAGTGACCTTTTTCTCATGAAAGATGCAATCTGTGAAGATTAACTATGACATTCATAATCAGAAGCTTCTTGTGATAGTGAAATTCTTTCATTACTGATATCACTACTTCAAGAGCCTTATAACAGTGATTACTATTAGAACTGATCATGACAGCTTGTGACAGTTTGCTTTAATTAAGAAACTCTCACAGTGACAGATTCACTGAGCTCAGAGACTGAGTGAGTTCTGATTCAAGATAGAATATATCAAGAAAACTAAGAACTCAGCAGATAAACTCTCTTACAGGCCAGACTATGTTAAGGAGATCAGAATGATAGATACAGAGAGACTAGAGAAGACAGAAAAGCTTTATAAGATGCTTGAACTGAGTATTACAAAGAGATTGACTGAAGAGTCTCTCAATCCCTTATAAGAGAAGAAGGAGAAGAGAGAAAAGAAGCCTGTGCAATTACTCTCTATAACACTGAGAGTCAACACTCTGAGAATCTCTGTGAGAATTCTTGAAGAGGGTATCTATAATCTGAAGAGTTTGCAGGCTTTGAGAAGTACTGTGAAAGACCTGATGCAAGAGAAAACAGAGCATAAGTCTTTACAAGATCTTCTATTCAGATTGTCTGAACTGCAACTGAAGAATGAATATACTCAGCATATTTAAAAACTGCTCACAGCAGAGATCAATCCTGCAGAAACAAAGAATTGAAGAGACTTAAATAATCTCTTGTAAAGAGAGAGCTGAATTTATATACCTATGAATAAGTTTCTACACATAGAACTCATCAAAAGATATCATGACTCTTCTCTAGTGAGTTATTTTACAGACACTAGAACTCATGAGCTGCTTACAAGGAAATACTTCTAGTCAAAGATGCAGAGACTTGTGAAGAAGATAGTGAATTCTTGTACTATTTATCAGAGTTCACAGGTAGTGCAGTTCAGATTATATGAAGAACTTACTTCTCTATTCATCCCGCGGGAATCTTGGGAACAGCTAGAAATGAATGCTCTTGTGAGCCTCTCTGAAAGCAAGAACATATATGATGCCTGCTTTGACAGTGTGCTGATGATAGTGAATCACTTTATCAAGATAACACACTTTATACTCACTCACAAGAACTTGAAGTCAAAGGATTTGACTCACATCTTTGTCTGCAATGTGATTCAGTTATATGAATTACCTGCAAACATTGTCTCAGACAGAGAATCAATCTTTGCAGAAGAGTTCTGATCTGATCTGATAACTATACTGAAGATCTTGTGAGATCTAAGCATGACTTTTTATCAACAGACAGATAATCAGACAGAATATCTGATAAGTATATTGAAACAGTATCTGTGATGCTTTGTCAATTATAATCAGAATGACTGAGTGCATTGATTACCACTTACAGAGTTTGTATACAACAACTTAAAACATGTCAGCACAGATAAAACTCTCTTTAAGATACTCACTGAGACTCATCTGTGAATAATCTTAATAGACCTGTGAGAGTACACTATAGAGTGTGATGATGTCTGTGAATGAGCTGAGAGAATTCAGAAGATCTGAGAGAAAGTCTGTGAATTCTTGAGAAAGGCTCAAGAGTATCAGAAGAGATACTATGACTTCAAGTATATTATAAAGAGTTTCAAGAAAGATGATAGAGTCTGACTGAGTCTAGAAAACATCATTATATGAAGATCTAGTAAGAAGCTGAATCTCTTGTAAACAGAGTCTTATAAGATTATAAAGAAAGTTAGTTTGCAGTTCTACAGATTAGAACTGTTATCTGAGTTGCAGATGTACAATGTTTTTCATGTCTCTTTGCTTTATAAATATAAGAAATTCTTAGAAGAGAACTCTGTGACTCATCACTCTGTTCATAAAGTACTAGAGAGTGAAAGAGAATATTAGGTCAAAGAGATTGTTAACTTAGAGAAGTGAGATTGTAAGCTCTGATTCAAGGTTCAGTGACAAGAGTATTCTGACAAGATGAATGAGTTCACTTGAGAATCATCTGAACAGATAAGATATCTGCAGAAGCTGAGACATGACTTTTATACTGTAAATTCTAACAAGTCAGAATGACACAGTCTTCACTAAGAATCTGATTATAACAAAGATATTAACACTGTTATTTATGAATTCTAGTCTATAAGATGATGAGTTTCTACTGAGATGAACAGTCTGCAGTGTATATAAGAGAAGAAGAAAACATGTTCTCATTAAAGCTAAAAAATAAGAAAATAAACAGGGCTGTGAATGCAATTTAGAGATTAATAAAGAAAAAACAAAGAAAATTCACACTTATATCATTAATATCTGTGACACTCAATTCTCTTACAACTATCAATTTTCCTCTTCAAAGAAGCAGAGAGTATCATACTCATAATACAGACAATTATTGCATTTGATGTGAAGATTGTCAGAAATGCACAGACTTCAGAGAAGCTGAATATCAGAATATATGCAGTTGTAGCAGAGTCTTGAAGACTGGTTATCTACACATGTGATCAGATACTTCTTATAAAGCTGTGTTCACTCTCTCAGTTATACTGAAGTATTCAGCCTGAAAACAATAAGAATACAGAGAGAAGGCTCATCTGTCCAGGTTAACTTCTGTCACAAATTCATGACATTCACATTATCTTAATTACCTGGATTTTGCAGGTACTCAGAGACTCATCTCTCATTGACAATGAGATTGCAGAAATGCGCCACAGTGCAAGAACTATTAATAGAGAATCTAGACATATTTGCATATGCCTGGTCAGAGATTGTGCGGGCAGAGAGGAAGTGATTGTAGGCCTGTGAGACTGCAGAAGACACTGATAACACTGAGAGCTTCATAAGAACTATCAGCTAGAGTCTGCAAGGAATTACTTATGAGAAGACTTACAGCAAAGAGAAGAACTGTACTGCTTGAAGCCAGGGGCTGGTCTGAGAGAGACAGGGAGTTGGCTGCTGGCCTGAAGATCAGATGCAGTGACAGAGCTGAGAGAGATGAAGACACAGTCATGAGTGACAGCATCCCTGCTTCATCAGCCAGTAAAAAGCAATCAGAGGAGTTACAGAGACACTCATAAGAAGCTCAGTGATAATCAGACATTGTTTATAAAGAGATTGAAACTGAAAAAAATTTTTATTCTTGAGAAGTTCTTAAATCAATATATAAACACTGTCAGAAACACTCTCTCTCTATCATCTGAATGAAAACACTTCACAGATGAATGAGAATACTCATAGTTTATAAGAATGAAAGCTGTTACAGAAAAAGAAAAAAGAAGATGAGATTCTACAGACAGATCTGAGATATTTATACTACTCTAGAGAGGTTTGCTTACACTGCAGATGATTTCATGAAACAGTCAGATTACTCTAGTAAACAAGAGTGATTGTGAATTACAGGCCTGAATCTTTCTATATGACTATAAAGAGTGATTGCAGACTGTGAATATCTTGATTCTACAATTCTACAGAGTTGATGAAAGAATGGAAAATTCCTCACAATTCTACAGTATCAAAGAGCAATGATTTGTGAGAATGAATAAAAGATCAACTTGTAAATGTTTCTCTTTGATGAGAGTAATCTTACAGAGAGTGATTCACCTGCAAGATAAATCTGTATGATAGTTATATAAGAATCTCATGAAAATGATTGAGAGTCAACTGAAACTCTTCTATATAAAAGATATGAGATGAATCTGCATAATAGTCAGAGAAGAATCTGTAGATCATAAAGAATCTCACAGAACAAGAAACTGAGTGACAGACTCTTTTCTCTTTGTGATAACAAGGGATTTTTCCTCACTGAGGTTTTTTTATAGATATAAAGAGTTTTTAGTGAGTATCACTGCAGTACTGAGCTGACTATAAAGTCACTCAGTGAAAGACTTCACAGATGAAGTCTTAGAGAGAGAGAGATATGTAAGAAATCTCACTTCTCACAGATTCTTTATCTCTATTTCTATCTCTCACATAATCAATAGAGCTAGCGGCCCTTGACTACACACAACTATATAGACTGAAGTTTGTGAATACTATTCACAACTCAGCTTGAATGCTATTATACATTTGATCTCTACATTTATCTTTCTACCATGAACACTTCTAGTAGTTAACAGTACATATCACACCAAGCTGCAAACACCCGAATAATCGCCTGCGAGCACTTATTCTTACAGATGAGCATTGTAGTAAGCTGATAATGATGAGAAATATTGTAGTAATACAATGTTAATAGCGTTCAGTAATACAATGTTGATAGCGTTCAGTAGTGTATAACCTCTTTTTTCTGACAAACCGTCATTCACAAGTACTCTTACTTTTGATGCTATTATTCATACTTTACCTACCTACCTGTAGCCATGAAAAAAATGTGTTGAAGCTACTACACAAGCCCTAACCCACGTGACTCACACACATTCTGAATATATTTAGCTTTCACTAGCTGCTAGTTAGATTATACCTAGGTAATAACAATCAATCATGTTCAACCTCTCACACAAAATGTGTGAGAGAGGTTAAATGTGGTTGATTGTTATTGTTATCTAACTAGTAGCTAGTGAAAGCTAAATATATGTGTGTGAGTCACGTGGGTTAGAGCTTGTGTAGTATCATACCGGAAAAACGTAGGCTTATTATACAACTGAATTATGATTGTTCCGCCATGTCAGTCACTGACACCGTCACTGAACTGTAAAATATAATATAATAATGAATTAGTCATGAAATCACTGTAAATGAGTTATGAACAGAATAAAATCATCATTATATTGATAATATCACTGATTTCTATCTATATAATTACTAATTCTAAAAAATGTCTTATTCACTAAAATTATTCTCTATTGAAAATCTGTTATATCTTTCTATAATTTCTTCTGAATTCTCTGAATCATCTCTATATTATTGTTATTATTTTCTGTCATATTCACATTAATATTTATTTCAGAGAACTTGTGAATTGATATTAAAGTTTGTGAAAAGTCAGTATCAATAATCATTCACTGTTTAAGAGAGAAGATTTTAGAGAGATTAGAAGCTATATATTTATTCATCTATATATATTATTATCAACTTCTGTATAAATCTGAGAATTATTTCACTGATTCTAACTTACTTTTTCACTGAGAATATTAAGAGTTTCAGTGCTGCTTATAGTCAGAGAATCAACTGAAGTTGAAAGATTGAAGAAGAAAGAGAGAGAAGAATTAATAGCAGTAGCAGAGATATTAGTAAGAGAGATAGAAAGAGAATTATTACTATTATTAAATTTCTTATCACTGCTACTACTATCACTGACTGTAACTGAATTCTTATCAAGATAATCTGTGAGTCTCTGAATATACTTCATTATTTTATACATTTTAATAATAATATAGCTAGTTTCAGTACTAATATTATTTATTAAATTTATAAGATTCTTTATCACTGATTTTTATTCTTTAATATAACTAACTATCATTCTCAAAAGCTTATAATACACTTCAAGCTTGATAGTTTTAATATTAAGTTTTATCTTTTTAATTATGATTTTCTTCTTTTCTACAGTAACTTTTTTCTTTTCAATTTCTAATTTCACTCTTTCAATATTTAACTTAGTCTTCTTAATTTTAATTTTAGCTTTTTTAGCAGTACTGATAATAATATTCAGAGCTTTTAGAATAATAGTAATACTCTTTATATATTAAGCTTTTACTTTTTATTAGTAAGTTTTAACTTTCTTAATCTATTTTAAAAGATTCTTCACTGATTTCAATATAGCTCTCTTTATTATTTTCTTAAAATTATTTAACACAGAAAGATAAAAGTCATGAGTTTAAATTAAATTATTAACTTATTCTTTTAATTCTTTAGAGATAATTATGCATTTCTTTTTCTTATAATTATAATTTATATAAGACTTTGAGCTTCTCTTCATCTTATTATAAGCAGTTGTAACGTGGCGGAACCGAAGCGGTGGCTAGTCGGCGGTGACATGTAGAAGTAGTTGTTTGAGAAGCTGTATGAGTGAGCTTGACTATCTTACTTAAATAGTGAGCTTGTAGACTACAGAGTTATTGCGAGAATATCACAGATATGATACTTAGTATACTAAGAAGATTGTATGAGACACACAGTAACTCTTGTGTATATTTCAGTTAGAGTAAAAGATGAATCACTGACTTCTTTGATAGAAAGCCAGCATCTAGCTATTCTATATAGACAATGAGTGAATACTCTTCTTTCATTTCATGAGTGAGAATAGCTGAAGTGATATCTCAGCAGTGTCTTATTGCTAAGAAAGAGTAATCTGCTGATCTTGTATAGAAGTGAGGTTCTCATATTCATTAATCAGATCTTTCTATGATATATCTGTATAATATCATAGAGTGATTGAAAACTAGTTTGAACAGTCTGCAGAATGAATGAAATTATCTGCATGAAAGTGATAAGCTGTGTGAAACTGTAACAGAGTCTTAGTATAACTGAGAGTATAATAATGCTCTTCTCTTTAAGAGTATAGTCTCTATACTCTTAAGATTACTGAATTAGAAATTATCTTTGTTATATAACAACAGTTATCAACTGATTAACAGCATATATACTGTACATGATATAAAGAAATAGATGAGTTTTTCTGCTGACTGTGTAGATCTTTCTTTTCTCATCTTCATTCAAATCAAATGTGTGATAAGTGAGTTTCTTATATATCAATTTAAAAGATGAAAAATGTAATTAATAAGTGACTTACAGATCTTTCAACATATTCTGTTCTATATATAAAATTTTCTACAAAAGTAATGTGTTTTAGAGACAAAGCTAACAGTAGTAGTAGAATTTTTCTGAAAAGATTTTTCTCTCTCTGTAACACATTTTTCTCTCCTCCCTCTCATCTGCAATAGTGAGTGCATGAAAGCATCATTCTTAGAAGATAATAAGAAGCTTATTCTGACATTTTCTAGTGAGTAATAAACATCTTCATGGTGCGGCTGCAGCCTCTGTGACTGTTAAGAAAGCCAGGTTGAAGGCAGTGACATCAATGAGCCGCGGGAGCACTGCTCTTATTGTCACATCTTCTCCTGCTTCTCTTGCAGCTGTGATGATTCTGCTGGTCAGTGTGTCTGCATCTGATCTGTCTCCTGCCCCTCTCACTGCTGTTGCAACGCCGCCTCTCTCTCTAGTCAATACAGTAGCATATGACTCTGTATGATCATTTGAAGAGGAATCTGAGAAGAGCTTGATTCTGAGAACAGTGACTCTGAGAAGCTCAATTTATAGTTTCTCTCTCACAGCACACCTGAGCCCTGCTTAGAATGCTGCTGAGTTGAGTCTGCAGAGTCTCACAGTTTCTTCATCTTCTCTCTGTGAGAAGGCTCTGATACAGTCTCTAACTGATATCACTACTTATCTGCACTGTATCAAGCAGCTGAAGAAAGAGGGAATTTTATATATCTGTCTCTTCTCTCACTTTCATTGTTTCTATTGCATCTGTAACAATGACTTCTGTCTCTCTATAAGTATTATCTCACAGAAAGATATCATGTCAGCTCTGATAAGAAGTCTAAATACTCAAGCAGTACAGAGTAAGAGTCTCAGAGCTTCAAGCATTGACAGATTCTATCAAGACTAAAAAGGTCTCTCTTACTCATCTATAAAAGAAGATGAAAGTGTAAGTCTCTGAGATAAAAAAATATCTCAGAATGACTGATCTTAAGAAGAGATCAGTCAGTATCACTGTTGAAAGTACTGTAGAGATTAATCACTGATTAAAGAGAATCTTGCTTCAATTGAAGCAGATAACTGAGATGTTTTATAAGTTAATAAGTTAATATTTCATACATTTCTTCTGCTCTTCTGCAGTGCTGTAGTACTAACTTCTCAGCAGATAAAGATATCAGTACTGAAGACTTCAACAGTGAAGAATGAGTTTGATGAGAGTGTGATTATTGATGAGTAGATTCTGGTCTCTCTTTTTACTTTTTCAGCAGACTGTGATCTCATTAGAATAGCAGCAGTCTGTGAATTGATAATATTAATCTTTTTTTTATTAATTTCAAATATCTCTTTTCTTTTAACTGCTTCAGAAATGTTACACTTGTGTAGTCTTATTAAACTTCTAAAAACTCTTTAAGAGAAAATAGAAGAAGAGTGCTACAGAGTCTTTAAGATACTGACTTATCACTGTAAGATCATCTCTAAAAAACTCTTTGAGAAAAATGAGAAGTCTTAAGCAGTATTTCTTACTTAATATCTCTGATGTGTAACAGAGCAGTCTCTACTAGCTGTCTCATAGATTATAATCTCTTTCTCAGCATTTTTCAAATGCTTAAGTGATTCTCATAAATTCTCTGATGATGAATAATCTTCTCATTTAATAAGGTATTGAAGCTTATTATAATATGTTTACTTATTCAATATTTTCTTTATAAGATATTCAGTATTACTCTTAATCTCAATACTATTCAGCTGAGACAGCTCTGTCTTGAAGTGTTACTTATAGAGCTTTAAATAGAAAATGTGAAAAACAGAATGAATTGATTTCAATTCTGTGAGTAATTTTAACTTATATATCTGCTTATTCATCACTCTTGTTATTAGAAAAGATTCTAGTCACTGCTCACTGAGCTTCTTATACAGTCTTATTATCTTGATATTCTTTGCTGAAAGTAGCACTTGATTCTCTATTAAAAACTTTATCAGAAGATATTTTTAATTATAGTATTTTATCTATCACTTCTAAGTGCAGTGAATGCTTTTCATTATCTTCTCATGAATTTTATTTAAAAGTTTCAATCTCACTTTTACTTCTAATACTGAGAAATACTTCATTCTCTGTATCTGTTCAATATTCTGACTATCTATTCTTCTCTTTGAAATATCATCTACAATGTCACTGAGTAATGAAGAATTATATTCATAATAAGTATAGAAAGAAGATATCTTTAAGATTGCATTCTTTATATTATTATATATGAATTTAATGATTAGAAGGTGTTTGAGTCAATCATTCTGATAATATAAATAGAACACTTAGAGATGCTATTCTAGTGTCTGATTCTGATATTCAGTCTGATCATTGATCTGTGAATAAAATACAGTACTGAGAAGACACTTTATTATAAGATAATAGTAAAAAGTCAATCAGTACTTGCTGATAAAGAGGAATTCTTGATCTGTTATCAATAATTTCAGAGTACTGTGATCATGAATGATAATATCTAAAAACAGGTCAGTCAATTCAGAGACTTTAATCTTTTTATAAGTAGAGATATATCTGATTATCTTTGTGAAGTGATCAATAATGACTAAAATTGAGTTATATTCTTTGACTCTTGTTAACTTCAGCAGATTAACTATGAAATTCATTAATAGATTCTGTCATAAGCTCTTTGAAACAGGCAGTGATATCAACTTGCTGTATTGCTTATACTGTGAAATCTTTATTCTTTAATAGATATTGTAAGTCTCAATATACTCTTTGACATCTGTCTGAAGCTTGTCTTAAGTGTATTTATATTTTAGAAGCTTCTCAGTCTTCTCTAATCTGAAGTGCTCTGTATGAGAATTATTATGATGAATTCTTAATAACTTCTGATACATCACTCTACTATAAGAGATAAAGACTGAATCATTCAGCAGTAGAAGTTAATATTCTTCTAGTTATCAGTGACTTGATTTCTTAGCAGTACTGTTCTGCTCAGAGTCTGTCTCTTTCAAGTTCAAACTGAATTCTTTCTTCTTCAATTTCTGAATTTGAGCTGTAGTAGAGATGTCTCTCTTCTGTAACTTATCAATAAATTTCAAAAATAGTCAGATTGAAAGATTATAGATTATTTCATTCTTTATCAATTCAATGATTGTAAGATATGATACAAGAAGCTCATAATCTTCAGTGTCAGTTCTTCATAGAGACTCAGATTCTCTTTCATCTTCTATACTGAGTCATGCAGCTGTCTCTCTGACATCATTCTCAAGCTTTAGAGAATCTCAATCTTCTGCAGTCAGCTTCTTCTGCAGTGATAACAGAGATTCTTTTATAGAATTCTTCTCTGCATTAATAATATTATAATCAGATTATCTAGATAGTGTGTCAGTGAAGTTAAGTTGATCTGAATGATATCAAATATAGAAATTATACTCTGAAAGCAGCTCTGCTCATCTGGCTTGATATTCTATCAAGCTCTTTATTATCAAGAAGTAATGCAGATTTACATAATCAGTGAGAACTTACACTGAGTATTTACTATTCTGAAGATAATGTTATCAGATCTTAAAGAATTTGATAATTGCTAACATCTTCTGATCATGAGTATCATACCTTCTCTGTGTGAGTGATAACTTCTTGAAGAAGAAGATCACTGATCTTCATTTATAATGTCTTGTAGACTTCATAAAAAAGTCTTCTCTTACAGACAATTCATTATCTGTTTTCTCAGAGATGATTATTCTCTGATTCTTTCAATATTGAAAGATCTCTGATGTTAACTGTGAAAAGATTTCACAGATCTCATTCTCAGATGTATCAGTCTCACACTGACTGAGTAAGTCAGAATTAAAATGATTCAGCATTGTAGCATCTGTAAAAGCTTGTTTCAATTCTGTAAATATCTGTGCAGCATCTTGAATGAGGATAAATAATCTCATTTTTCTGTCTTTCACACTTTTCTTCAACAGATCTGTAAGAGAGACAGTAATTCATGAATATATATAGATGAATTATCTGTAGAAATTTGCAAATTCTAGAAACATCTGTATCTTACAGTATGTTCACAGCACTGGCCAGTTCTTAATAATGAAGACTCAGCTTCTGTTCATTGAAATGCTATTCATCTTAATAATATAATCTAAGAAATCAATCTTCTGTATGTAGAATGAGCATTTTTCAGTGTTTATATAGAGTTGATACTGTCTCAAGTGACTTAACACTTCTCAAACATGAATATCATGTTCTTTCTCTGTTTTTGAGAAGATTAGAATGTTATCTAAGTATACTATATAGAAGATGTTGACAAGGCCTCACAGTGTCTCATTTATATAGATCTGGAAGATGACTGAAGTATTATAAAGATTAAAAGATAAAACAAGATATTTAAAATTGCTGTACTTGTAATAAAAAGCTGTTTTTCAAATATTGTCTTTATTAACTCTGATTCTATAATAGACATTCTGTATATCAATCTTTGAGAACATCTTTGCTTCAGATAATTAATTGATCATCTTATTAATTAATAGTAATAAATAGTGATTCTTAACTGTTATCTTATTGAGGCCTCTGTAGTCTACATATAGATGTAGTCTATTATTCTTCTTGAGTACAAAGAGTATAGACATCTCTGTCAGACTCTTTGATAAATGTATTTAGTTCTTTGATTATACTTCTTCAAGATATTTATGCAGAACATTCAACTTCTTTACAAACAAGTTGTAAAGAGATCTGTACAGTGCTATTGCATTATCTTCAAGATGAATCTTGTATTATATCTTAATGTCAGAAAACTTTGCTGCTTTTCTTTCTGAAAAGACATTCTTAAAATCTGTAAAGAGATATTGTGTATGTTTATCTTCAATGACAGATACTGCTGCTAATCTTGCAGTAAGAGTGATAACTTCTTTATCTATTCTTAAGTCTCAATCACCTGCTATACAGTATATTAACTCAATTCTTTTCTTAAGATTCTTCTGATGAAACTCTTCAGATTTCTCTATCACTGTCTCTTCATTAATAAGACAGTATCATCATATCTGAGTGACTCAGTCAATGAGAGAATTGTTTTCTCTCAATTACAGAAGATCTAGAATGACATTCTTATCTATGATATTAACTGTATGAAGAAGCAGACTGCTTTTCTTGAAGATTTCTTCAGAGTCTGTAATCACACACTTCACTTGAATTATGCTAAAATAGTGACATTTCATTTCATCAGTAAATTTCATATGATCTGACAGATCTATCTTCTTTCAACTCTTCATCAAAGAAAAGAAATAGAATATGAAGTTAATATTTATCTCAGAGTCAAGTAGACATCTCATCAGTATCTTCTTATTCAGAGTATATATTGTGATTATAACATGAACTCAGAGATATGAGAATTATCAATTCTTCTCTTTCTCTTCTTTATCTTTCACAGATACATTTGTCAGAAGAGAAGTTAACTTTGAGAAAATATCTTCTCAGTTTCTTCTCTTCTTTGACTTCTTGCAATCACTGATATAGTGATCATCAGCTCTATAGTTGAAATAGAGATCTTTATCAAATCTTTTTTAATATTCTTTTGCAGTGAGTGAAGAATCAGAATACTTAGAATTCTTCTTTACTTTCTTCACACTGAAGCTGTTATAGCACTGTTTAGATCTCATTATTGATTACTTAGAAGAGGTCTTATTAGTCTTTTTCTCAGAGAATTGATTATTTAAATAGATTTAGAAAGTCAGATTGACAAGCTTAGTGCAATTGATTAATGAACTCTGATATTATAATATTATTATTCACATTTTATAAGTCAGCTTTGTGAGATAAAGCTGTGTTTTTAATTAATTTAAATCATCAGTCAGTTTCTCTCAATATTCTTCAAATCTTATATTGAAATTGAAAGAATTCTTATTATTTTATTAATATAATGAGTTGAACTGCTGTGCTGCTATGAAGCTGTGATTGCAGTGATCTTTGATTTGATTCAGTAGAAAGTTCTTGAATTCTTCTTAAATCATGACAGTATTGATACACTCAAGCTTTCTCTTCTTGATGACTCAAGTAGTCACAGAGATGTCTTCAAGAAGGTTGACAGTGTATATTACTCATACTTCATGAGTATTATACTGACTCAGATTAAGGCAGAATTTTCATTCAAGAGTACAGATAAAGCTGTGAAATTCAGATAAGATGTTTCTCTTATATCTCAGTGAATCTCTGATCTTAATCTCTCTATCTTCATGATAGATGTAGATGTGTAGAGGCTGTGACAGTGATAGAGCAGTTGAAGAGCTCATGTCAAAATGTGCAGTGAGTTCAGAAATCTCAGATTTCTGCTGAGATAGAGATGTACACACTCTAGAGAATAATGTAGTGTTTCTCTCAGAGAATGAAGTCAGATCAGTCTCAGTGTGAGTGTATGAGATTATATCAGTCTATTAAAGCTTGACTGATTCAAATATATAATCAGATTAAGTAATTTAAATTGTAATATGATGAAACTGAAGCAGTGACTAGTTAATGACAATATATAGAGATAGTTGTTTGAGAAGCTGTATGAGTGAGCTTGACTATCTTGCTTAAATAGTGAGCTCATAGGCTACAGAGTTATTGCAAGAATATCACAGATATGATACTTAGTATACTAAGAAGATTGTATGAGACATGCAGTAACTCTTGTATATATTTCAGTCAGAGTAAAAAATGAATCACTGATCTCTTTGATAAAGAGTCAGTATCTAGCTATTCTATATAGACAATAAGTGAATACTCTTCTCTTATTTCACAAGTGAGAATAGTCAGAGTGATACCTCAGTGATGTCTCATTGCTAAGAAAGAGTAATCTGCTGACCTCATATAGAAGTGAGGTTCTCATATTCATCAATTGAATCTTTCTATGATACATCTGCATGATGTCATAGAGTGGTTGGAAACCGGTTCAGACAGCCTGCGGGATGGATGAAATCATCCGCATGGAAGCGATGAGCCGTGTGGAACCGCAACGGGGCCTTGACGCGGCCGGGAGCGTGACAGCAGTATTCAAATGACAGAGAAAAATATACTTAATACAGTACTTATACATTATTTATTTATCAGACTACTTTATCAGAGTATTCAGATAACTGCTTACTTTCTTCTCTTAAGTCTTTACAGTGATGATATGAGTATACTTGAGAGTATTACTTATTATTTTAATACTGCTGCTGTTATTATTATTACTGTGATTAATACTGATATAATGAATTACTGATATTCTTAATATACTACACAGATAAGATATCTTGATTAGAAATTTTCTGATTAAAAGCTTTCTATTATAACTGACAGAATACTAATCAGACTGAGAAATAAAGAAGAGTTAAGTAAGCTGAGTAAGTTGAAAATGATCTTTGTAATATATTATTATTATAAGAAGAAGAAAGAAGAAAAGAAGAAAAAGAAAAATATAAGTCTTTATATATATTATTGATTCATCTTTGCAGATTATCATGTAATAAATACAAATACTTTCATATTTCATCTCTAAGTGTAATCAGCATATCTGATAAATTTTATTCATATCTTAATACTTTTTGCACAGACTATCACTGATTGAATTACAGCTATTTTAAATATAAAATTATTTCTATTAACTAGAAATAAGTGTTCAATGTACTGTCAGAAATATATCTACAGAATTCAAGATAAATAAGAAGATTTTCTAATACAGTAAGATCAGTGATTCTGCTGCAGCTATAACTATAATTAAATATAAGATAGATAATATAATAACTTTTATCAGTAAATATCAAGATAGATGTATTCTAATAATATATGATAAAGTATATATTAACTAATTTATATATAAAATGCATAGAAAACTAAATATATTAAAATAGAAATAGATTATATTAGAAATCTCTACATTATCTGTCTTTTACTGAAAGTATCTCTGAAAATTTAATCTTTTTTTATATCTTCTTCTATACATCTTTCACTGTATATCTCTTTTTAACTATCAGAGTATTCTGAATTATCTCTGCAAAGTCATCTCTGACAATTTTCTGATATTTGAAAATATTACTTATTAGATCTTAAAATGTCAGAATATTTTATCATTGTATTATAACTGCAGCAGAATTTTTATTCATATCAGTATTATTAAACATTTTAATCTGAGTTATCAGATTGATATATATCTCTGTTTTTAAAATCAGTTTCTAGTTTTCAGAATAATTTGAATTATGCTAACTTATATTTCATATATCATTATTCTCACTCAGAGAATCAGTCAAAGTTAATAACTCTTCACACTTAATAAAAAATCAGAAAGAACTTTTCAGCAGTGAATAACTTATAAAAGTAATCAAAGATAATTATTTCTTTATAATAATTATACAAGCTGATTATCTCTGAACTTACTCTGCTCTTTGTCTTTTCTCATTGAATATGATTCTATATTGAAATTAAGTTAGCTAACTTAATTATAAAAGTTTAGATTTCTCTAAGATTTTCTGCTGAATTCTCATCAGAGATTTATAATCTCTTATCAAGAATTTATTATATTTCACTGAAAAGTTACTATTTTATTAAATCTAAATACTTGTCTTCATTTTCTTTAATGATCTTGATTTTCAGGTCTTGACTATATTCAGCATTATTATTCTACTGAATGAGAATATATATAATATTTTAGTATTAGTTTTAATTATTTTCATGACTATCTGATTGAGATTTTTCTTTATAAAGAACAGAAAATATATTCATTTAATCTCTAACTGTAGATATTACTTTATCAGACAGATTTTCTTCTTATATATTTCAGTATCAGAGTGTCTAGTTCTCTGACATCTTCTTGATAAATTACTTATTAGTGAGAAGTTTAAGTTCTTCTTACTATTCTTCTCATCTATTGAGCATTCTTTATTGATGTCATTGTATGTCTGCTATGATTAAGAAATATTAATATTGAATTTTCTTTGAAATCAGTAAATTGTCTCATTAAATCTACTAGATGAGAAAGTTCAGAAAGATCTAGTATATCAGAGTTAATAAGAGTATTTATTTTTAAAATTAAATTGAAATTCTAGTCAATGAATGATACTGATTTCAGAAGCTTACAGAAATATAATCTTGAAATAAAGAAAACAGTTTAATTGTTAATATTAATTTAATGTAGATTATTACTGATTACAGCTCTTATTAATATACTTCTTTTCAGTAATTCAATCTTATCTCTTTATTTCATCAAGACTGCTCACTCACTTCAATTATATCTTTTTAACTATATAACTTGTTTCTACAAATTATATCAGAAAGTAAAATATTATATCTGTTTAATTAAAATCTGAAATACTATCTACTATCTGTCTCTAGACAAGAATCTGAGAATGATTAATCAGAATTTCAATCTCAGAGCCTTCTTTTCTCAGAAACTGTAAATGAGAATTTTACTGATAGTGATTCAGATAATAATGTTTCTAATAATGAAGCATTGCTATTCTCAGTACATTTATCACTTTTAATGTCTTATTATTATAAAAACTAACATTGTCTAAAGACAGAGTTATATAACAAGAATATCACTGATAATATTAAGTATATAGAGTAGCTTTTGAAAGCAGACACTGAGAAGAATATCTCAGAGAATATCTTAGAAAATAATAATTAAGAAGATTCTGATAAGTCAGTTACTGAAGATATTACTATGAAAGATACTACTATTAAAGATATTACTACTGTCTCTTATTCTACTGATAAATTTATTAATTCTGATTTAGTAATTAACATAGCTTATAAATACAGTAACTTTGAAATAAATTCATTTATTTTAATAATAAGACTCTGAGCTGAAGAGTCAGATATTTTCTGAAAAAACTATTAATCACTGCTGCAAATTCTGTATTTATTGAAGAATATATTACTAATAAGTCTGCTCTCTGAAGGTCTATTAACTCTGAAAAAGTAATACAGAGTATAATTTCTGATTTTATCAGTTAAGAAAATGTTAATTTCAATAGTATTATTAATATAAATACTAACTCTGAGTTCTGCTCAGAAAAATCTCACTATATTCTTCATGAAATCACTTTACTTTTAAAATTCAATTTTATTAATATCTACTCTTCTCAAATCCTCAAATTTTCAGTGATAGATATATATAGAAATGACAGAACTTATTAACAATCTCACTGAGTTATAGCAATCTCATAGTTGAAAGAGCTCTGTTAAATATTATTTCAGCAACTTCACATAATATTTATTAATAAATAAATCTCTTTTTTCTTTCAATTTTATTCAGTATCAGTGTGAGAATCTCAAATGCTATTATAAATCAGAGTTGAATAATATATCTCATATTAAGAGAGTGCATTTTATCAGATATGATCACTGACATTCAGATATAAAAATAGAGTCTCATATAATAGTTCTAAAAGTTCAAGAAGTTATTTATCATACTTTTTAGATAGTATAAAGATTATTATTCTTGAATCTGCTATTTATCTCATTTAAATTAATTACAATGAAAGATGAGATAAAATATATCTCAATTACTCAGATTCTGAATCAACTTAATATTTAGATAAATACAATATTTGAATCAGATTTCAATTTATCAGTAGAATATAAGAATAAAGATTAGTATTTTCTTTACTGAGTTATAAGAATTAAGACTGAAGCTATTAAGATATAACTATATTATAAATCTTTACTAATTCAGACTGAGTTGAAAATTGCTATATATAAATAAGATATTTTGAAAAGTATATTTTACTCTGATATATAAGTTATTTCTCTAATATATCAATTATTCATTAATGAATTTGATTTATATTAGAATATGTACTGAAGCTTGATAAGTTTTTATATAATTTCTATACTGAGTACTGTTAAACACTCAAAGAGAAATAATATTTTTACTTTAATCTTTAATTCTTATAATATTAATTTCTCTGACACTGTTACTATATTATCATATGACTTATCTATATTGAATTATAAGAGAATTATAATGAATATTAGTGAAGAAAAGATAAGAGTGATTATATCTTGTATAATATTTCTTAAAGATATGTTATAGTAAAATAGCAATATAGAGATCAAAGAATTAATTATAAGAAAATCTTATCAAAGCTGTTTTATTAATAATAAGAATCAGCTGAATTTAAACTATAATTTATATAATAACAGCTGATTTCATCCTTATATACAGTATCTTCAGACTAAACTAGATGATCTGTCAAATCTCATATATAGAGATTAAATATGTCAAGAGCAGAGTATAACAGTGCAGACAGTATCTCTTTTTTAAATATACTTAAGTTTGAATTTAATCTTATTTTTCTCTTCAGATTCATATTATAGTAAGTTTACTGAAATATCAGAGATTTTATACTTATTACTAATTTATTCTATTCTGTCACTGTATAATTAGTAAGAATACTTTTAAATATTATAGATATTTCTCTTTTCTCACAGTTAAAATTATTTACAGTTATCAATTACTCATCTTAAGAAGTATCAGCTTTAAGAACATACTTAAGCTTTAATTATTATATCTCTTATCTTACAGTATGAGCTCAGAGAGAAATAACTTAGTTCAGTGATTAAATAGATTATTTCTACAGTATTTTCAGTATAAAGTTAAAATCAATCATTTATTAATCTTATTATTCAGATATATATAGTCATTATAAAAAGTAATAATCTATTAATATCTCAATCTTTAAGAGAAAATAATTCTGAAGTAATCTGTTAAATTATACTTATAATTTATTAATAGTTACAGTTTCTTATTAAAGCTGCAGTGAGAGTAATAGTAATATTTAAATTATTCTAAGTTGATTCAGTTATTAGTTATCAATTATTCTCTACTTTAACTATAAGTATAGTTACTATATATACTGATAGTGATAATTATATCAAAAAAGCAAAGCTTATATAATATATAAAGAGTCAGCTGAATATATATATTAACTTATACTATATTAAGCTAATTAAAGAATATACTATATCTAATAATTATAATATTCTGATAGAAGAGAATAAGTATCAAGACTATAAAAATCTAGTACAGTGAATAAATTATTAAGATATAAAAAAGACACTGCTCTTACAGAAGAGTTTTCAGTAAATCTTATAACTAATATTAAAAGATTTCTTTAATAGCTCTGATATACATCTGACACAGAAGATTCAGAATTTATATATATATTATTCAGCACTTTTCAATAATTTACTGAGAATAAATAAAGAAGTTAAAGATAAGAATAATAATTCATCAAACTACTCTATTAAGTTAATATTAATAAAAGATTATATTACTCTGAAGATTTTTAATTATCTATTATTAAGTAAGATATTAGAGAAAGTTAATATATAATTTATAAATCTCTTCAAGCTTGAATTACTTCATTTATTTCTTAATAATCTGTGAGAATTCTATGACACTGATTAAAATAAGTTCTCAGTTTTAAAACTAGATTATTATTCAATTCTTTTCTATAATAAGTTAATATTCTCAGTTCAGTATATCTCTTCAATTAATTAATTAATTAGTTATTAACTTATTAATATATAAATCAGAGAGTATATTCACTGAATCTCTCTTATAAAGAAGAATATTCTTTAATATCAGAGAGCTGATTTTAACTGAATTATAACTATCTTTATTTATAAAATAAGAGAGATTAAATGAATTTTCTTTACACTTACTTCTCTATATTATATTAAATAGAATTATCTACTGAATCTGTTAATTTTATAAGAGAATTTTAATAGTTATACTATTATCAGACTTTCAGTGATTTAAAAGATAGTATTATATAATATTTCAATACTGAATACTGATAAAAATAATAATTATTTAATATATGAATCTCAGATAATAAGATATTTATATTACACTTAAAATATCTCATTTCTTTAGATAGTAATTTAATTTATATAAAGTAGTTAACTAGTCTAGCTAAATAGTATACAAGTATTGATTTCACTGATAGAACAGTATATTATAACTCATAGTATCTCAGTAGTATCTTAATAATAACATTCATTAATTATATAATAACTGAGCTGTTCTCTGATAGTGTCAAGAAGTCCTGTACTGTTTCAATATTATCTTGATATTTAATATTCAGCAATGTGTTGCTGAATATAATGATGAAATATGTATTATAATCAGCAACATATAACACTGATGAAATGATGAATTCACAGTGTAATCACCGTAAATTAACCCTACATTCTTCCCATATGGTAGCTCCAACAAAATGTCAGGTCACGTGAGCTGGCTTACTAATCCTTCCATCATATAACTGTAGGCTAACCGGGTCAGAAAGCAGAAAACTTGACCTCACTAAGTACGCCACTTGACCTCGTTATGTAAGCTGACCTCGCAAATGTGGCCCGTGCCACTATCTGACCTCACTCAATACATCTTTTCTTGTAATTTGAAATCACTCAATTATTTATCATCAATTCTACAATCAATTCTACAATCAATTTAAAATCAATTTAATACTGAAATTATTCTTGAATTTAATAATAATACTGAATTGATTATCAACTGATTTTCAATCAATTATTAATTACTTAAATATATAGATTAAATCTATTTTTATTACTATAATTAATTCAGAATCAATTCAGAATCAATTTAAAATCAATTTAAAATTAATTATTAAATATTTTTATCTTGATATATTTTAAAATTCTGTAAAATATCTCTTTATATTCTATATAAATTTATCTGTTTATTTAATTGATTATGAATCAGCTATACATGCTTTGATTGATTGATGAGCTGAATGAATGAGTGGATTGAAAGGTTGAAAGTCAATTATCAACTGATTATTACTGTATTATGCGAGGTCAGGGTCAGCTTACATAACGAGGTCAAGTGGCGCACTTAGCGAGGTCAAGTTTTCTGCTTCCTGCAAGGTAGCAACCTTTCAATCAAGCAAGCTTTACACCTTCCACAAAAAATCCAGAAGGCAGGCGGGCAAGTAACTATCGTCGTCCCCTCTCATTCCATCGCTTTTGCTTTTTCGCCCTAGACTCAACATAGCCATTATGTCGCACTGGGGCTTAGAGTAAACATGCGTACGTTAAGTTAGCACGCACGTAACATAGACACACGTACCCCCCTTTTTTTCTGCGTTTTAGCAACTCTTGAATTCAATCCTCAATCGTCCGCCGTACAGCTTATAGTTGTTGTCTCTAGATTTATTTTTTATTTTAAAACTTATCAGACCGGCATGCTGACGACATTTGATTCGTCATTTGCAGCTAACTAGAGAGAAGTTAGAGAGTCCCTGCCGAGGTATGAAATGCGAAATGAAATTGTTCGGCTCGGTCCCAATGAATGGTTCTTTTCGTTTCAATGAAGAATTGTACTGTACAGTACGGAGTACTTTAAAAAGTATGACGATATGCCATGACATTTTATTTTCATATATTGGGGGGGAAGGAGGGGGGGTAGCTAGTTACGATACGACCCCGTATATGTCCTATACATATAAGAAAAACATTAAAAAAGACAAAATAGAAAAGGAAACAGAGAAACTTTCTCATAAGCCATATCTCACCTCACTCACTCATGCTCTAGATAGAAAAGGGAAAAAAAAAAACCTTATGGCCCCTGACCGAGCCCATCCATCATCCCAAGGTTTCCCCCAAGGCTTCTTGCCATTTATAACGTAGTATGTGAAAAACTAAGTTTTATGCCCTGTGCCGTGGATCCTGTGGCCTCGGGTGTCACCAAATACAAGGGGGAAAAAAAATGAGAGAGGTGGGGGAGGGGGGAGGAAGAAGACGAGAGAAGGAAGGCAGATAGGAGGAAGTGGAGGAGGTGAAAAGGATAACAGCGCGTGGAGGGGTAGATATTGGGTTGAGGGAAACATAAGAGATCGCTTGTTTTTCCTTGCCCACCCTTCTACTAACAAGAGCGAGTCATGCTATCAGCTGTATAATAATATATAGATATCAAAAAGCTAGACAAAAACAGCACAATATGATCGTTAGAGGAAGGGGAAAAAAGAAAGTAGTGCAGGCATAGAATATATAAGGAAATCATGAAAGGGGGGAGACAGGGAGACGATATCGGAGTCAAAAATCAGCATCAAGAGCAAGGTAAGAAGGGAGGTTGGGGGAAAAGAAATTCAAGGACAAGATCTAGCCAGATCTATACACGACAAGTCGCAATCAAGATTCAGCATCCCATACATATACCCACACAGAATCCAACAGAAGAAGGGAAAGAAAAAGAAAAACAAAACATCATCATTAAACAACCTTCTGCCCCTGCAACCTTCTGCCCCTCCTCCCCAACAACGTCGCATTATCTAAACTAAGCTCAAACGGCTGTCTCGCCGACCGCGCTGCATTCTCCCTCGCCGCCGCCGCAACAGTAGAACTATGCGTCCCATAACCGCCACCGCCCTGCTGTCGTGGCGCTTGTCTCTGCCGCTGTTGCTGTTGTTCACGCTGTCTCGCCTGCGCCGCCGCACTGGGTTGCGTAGCAGCGGTTGCATTCAGATTCGTAGATTTCAACTTTGCCTCCATGGTTGCTACTTCGGTCGGGTTATGCCCCGCCCGTGGCGTTACCTTGGCGGGATTCGCGGCATGTTTATCTTGATCGTAATAAATTATTCCCTCGAGATCTTCGTCATTATCGCTGTTGTCATCATCGAAGTCTTCATTGAGCGGGTTGAGGGGTGCATGGAAGCCCTGTTTGAAATTGTTGCGTCGTTTGCCTTCTTCTTCTTGGCGGTGGACGGCGTAACTGACATCGAAGACTTCGCGGAGATTGATGGCCCCTGGCGATCGGAAATCCATCTTGCGATCCATCACTGCGGCGGGGGTTTCTAGGAATTGCGCATGGAGGGCGGAGGGAGTTGCGAGCGGTGGCGCATCGGCGGCCGCGTGGGTTTCTTCGTTCGTTTGTTTGATCCACGGGTGTTGCAGGAACTCTTTGATGGTGAAGCGTTTTTCCGGGTCGACAGTTAACAGGTGGGAGACGAGGTCTTGGGCGGGTTTAGAGATGTCGTCCCACCAAGGAGAGAGGAAAGTATATTGACCCCGAGCGACTTTCTCGGTTAGGACTTGGATGCTCTCATCATAGAATGGAGGGAAGCCGCATAGCAGTGTATAGAGGACACAGCCTAAAGCCCACATATCGACGCTTTTGGAATAACGTTCATCCTTGACGATCTCAGGGGCAGTGTAACCAACTGTACCGCATGGCGTCATCGTTTCGCTATCCCATATTACCTTGGACAGACCGAAGTCTGCCACTTTGATCTGACCAATACCGCCACCCCCAACACCGGGAGTGAACTCGCCCTCATCGGCTTTTTCTTCGTCACCAGGAGCAGGTGGTTTTGGATTTTTGGTTGGAATGAAAGGAACAGGATAAAACAGGAGATTTTCAGGTTTGATGTCACTGCGGGAGGAAGAAAATTGGGCTATTAGCGGAGTTGCGTTATCAAAGGGGACGTCATGATGCTACGTAAAATGAATACGTACCGGTGAACAACGCCACAGTGTTCATGTAGATATTCTATTGCTTTTGCGACTTGTAGGATAACATGGCGACTGAGGTCTTCGCTAAAGTATGTCAACCGAACGATTTGGTGAAAGAGTTCGCCCCCAGGGCAAAGCTCAAGGACGATATAGTAAAACTGCCTCGACTCTGAGAACTCGATCAATTTGACGATATTGGGATGGTCGATTTGGCGCATTATTTGAACTTCTTTGAGGATGTTGGCTCGCTTTATGGAATAAAGAAAATATGGAAAACCAAGGAGTTAGTGACACACTAGGGGTATGGTTTGGTGCGAAGAGTGCTAGATAGCCAAATCTTGTAAAGAATATTCCAAAACTTGTATCCAAAAGAAATCGAATCCAAGAGGTGAAAACTTAGGAGTCAAGTAAGACTCACCTCCACGACCTGTTTTTGCTTCTTCTTGAGGTCCGGATGAAGATGAGCCTCGCCCTAGAATTCCACTCTTCGATGTTGGCGAGAGTATAAACGAAGAAAGAATAAAGATGAAAGTTGGATAGAGAGAAAGTGAAAAGAACCAAGGCGCGCCGCATGCTGATAGAATGTGTCGCAATGCGAAAATAAAGAAGACACCACATATTAAAAAACAAATGGGGGAGTGGGAGAGGGAAGAAGGAAATGGTCCGGTGTCAGGTGACGGATGCATACCTGTTTGGAGTTCATCTCGAATTTCCGCACGACCTTGATAGCAACCTCCTTAAATTTCCCAGTCGTATCTCTGGCTCGATATACATTACTGAAAGCACCATCGCCCATTTTCTCGACTAACTCCCATCTCTCCAGTCCCGGGTATTTTGGCATCATTGACCTACTCCGTCTCTCCTCCGCGATTATCTGCTCGATTTCCGACTCATGCACTCGTGAGCCTTTATTAGCTGCTGTCCCTGTTTGTTTTGATCCTGGCGCATTAGAGGCATCCTTTGGTGGTAATCTGCAATCCAAAGCATCCAAACCGCGGATAGCAGGATATTGGCCTTGAGGCTGTTTCTGTTGTTCTGCGTGGATGGTAGAGACATTTGTGGTGGGCTCCGCGTGGGGTGTGGCTACGCGGGCCTGCTTGCCATGACGTATGAAATTCTTGAGGCTCTGAATAGTACTCATGACGGGCAAAATCAGTCTCCTAGGAGCTGCTGATTGTACGGAGCGTCTTTCAAATAATGAACAGGAGGTCAGGTCAGGTCAGGTTAGGTCCGTTAGGTTATAAGGAGTGGCTCGAGGGAGGCTATCCCGTCGAAGGACGGGAAGTATATAGGCGGCAAATCACGACGGCTTTGCGAGGACTCAAAGCGAGGATGTCAATGATAGGGAGGCCAGAAGGAGTTTAAAGGAACGACAATCAGGTCAGGGTAAAAATCGATCCCAGGTCTGAAAAGTGGTGGGAGGGAAAGGAGCCTGGCTGCCGATAGATGGTAATTCGAGGGGATGGCTGGCGGTAGTAAAGCGCCGAAGAAGGCGAATGGAACAAGCCACCTGGGCAGAAGAAGGAAGGGCAGGAAGGAAGAAGCGGCTAGCCAACGACAAGGGATACAAGGAGATACAAGGGAATATAAGAGAACGGGAAATTAGAGAGTTAACCAGAGGGAGAGAGAGGTTAAGGAGGAAGAGGAATAATAACGAGAAGGGGAGAGAGATCGCGGCATCAGCGGCGGATACGGCTGGTTGGTATTAAAAATCTTGATTGTCGCAGGTCTTGGCGATGAAGCGCAGGTCAGGTGAGGGGCGCGGCTGGTGGGGGCTGAGGAAAACGTCATAGGGGAAGAAGAGCCAGTAATACATTTATACAAATCATGCTTGATGAGTACTTTGAGTATGCGGGTTTTCATCATAATTGTCGATTCCAAACACAGTAATCTGATATAGCCTTGGTTTTCCATCACGATGCGGGCTGGCTAGTAGATCTTCATAATATGATCAAGCACCAACAGCGCTGATGTCATCGACTGCCCTTGGTAAGCCCCCACCAGGAGACCTTCGCCTAACCCTTGTCTGGCTTCATTCAATCTTACAGAGACAATGTATTAAGTGTCCTACTCAGACACACAATAATAATACACAAATGCATACAGTGTGAATAGAGCTGTTGACTGTCCTGATATCCAGCCATGTATGCAGGGAAAAGTAACGGAGAAAAAAAAAAACTACTAGGCAAAAATTCGATCACCATCTCATAATCTCAATGGGACAGCGCGTTGGGCACGGTAGCTGGTAGCTGCCGGGATGGGGATTCCAATAGTTACCGGAGTTCATGCTATAGAGGCTTTGACGCCTAACTGGCAAGCCGGACTTTAGGCATCAGGCCCCTAATGGGCCCCAAACCATTTTAGGGATTTTGTCAACATGGGATGCCAGAAGATCCATGGTTCCACCCCTGGCTTATTTAACTAGTCATGTCCATGCCCGCCAGCTATTTTCATAACCAAGAGTACTCTACATTTTCCGATCGATACAAGCTGAATATCCATTGTTTTAAATTGTCAATGGTGTACTCCACATATATGGAAACTGAGAAGTACTCTCTAATCAAACCAATGTCTTGTTTTCTAACCAGTGTTCTGCGTCTTTTCTGCGCAGGCTCAACTTCCAAACCCCTGTTCTATCTATCCTTTCGTCATCACTCACCTCTATTTCAAGCTACATTCAGCGCAGGTTATATCAATTTTACATTATAAACCAAGAACCTATATAATTGAGCTTCAATTAAAACAAAAAAGGACAAAAACAAAGAAAAGAAAACCATATAATGAGTGTTACTTTTAAGATATTTAAACTATTGACCCTGTGCACGTCAGTGATCAACAGATCATCATCTCTGAGCCTTTGTAAGTTAAATAGACCCTGCAGTCCGGAAAAATGCATCTATCTCTGCTAAACATTAATTGAGACTAAAATAGGCGTGGATATGCATACGCCATGGAAAGTTATTGCTTTTCCATCCATCAGTGCTGGAGAACCCGTCTCTGAGGTCCACAGTGTATCTCCAGCTGTTATACAGGCCTAAATGACCTTCGCTCTCGATCTGCATTGCCTCAATACCACCGACAACGGAAGCATATCTGAAAAGTCATGGCACCTTCTTCTTCCTCACTGCCCCCGCGCCAGCGGGAAGCTGGCTGGCTCATCATCAATGATCCGGCATATCTTGAAATGGAGCCCTTTGACGTCTGGACTGTGCGACTCTTTGCTTCTACTCCGATGTCGAGCTGGGTCAGGCTTGATGCCAGCCTCGAAGGGAATGACATTATTTTACCCACTTTAAGGAGCACCCGAGGCCATCACAGCCAAGGGCTACTAACCTCTGAGCATCGCCTTTGAAATAACTCTCAGACTGCACCGGCAAAGAAGAAGGGGGAAAGAGGTAATACGTCCTTCTTCAGAGTATCTTTCTGGATAAATGTGTCATATTTTCATTTACCTGTGAGGCTTTACTCTAGTTTATGTTCTTGGTGATGATAACTCTGCTCCTCTCATTGAATGTACTGTACAACACATTGTTTATTCCCCAGACTGCTTTCTCTTCATCAAGCACTTGCTATACTTCCTGATTCCACTGCTGCTGAAGAGCATGTTGCTTAAATATTTCATGATAGTGAATGATTATTCGCAAGGAGTTGATCAGCTGGTAAAGATGGACTGCGTTGTTTCGCTGCAAATGTTGGTTTGAAGGGATGCTGGCTTGATTCAGGGGAGGGAGGTGATGGGAATGAGAATACTCTGCTTTCCCACAGAGCAGATGACGATCGATGATAGCCGCCTCTTTTAATCCCAAGTGAGGGTAAGTGTAACAATATGCCAAACGGGCCATACGCACGTGTATGTGATATTCTAGCAAGTATGTAGCTAGGTGTTGTGTGGGTAAACGAAAGTGGCTTGGAAGTACATGAGAATGTACAGGCAACAATAGTAAAGCGTGTTATCCGTGGTTTGCGAAGGCTATGGAAAATGGATTCTGTATATTACAATAAGTCGTCTTCGCAAAGGTGATGTCTGGTATGTGAGTTTGTCAGGGGTGGCAGTAGAGACGACAAATATATTATACCTAAGCGATGCAACTCCGTTTTCTTGACAGAATGAAATTTATATATAATATATTAAATTAATGAAATTTAATTATAAACTCCTAAGTAAGAGTTCGGAGATAACCAAGCTACAGTTCGTTTTCTCTTCCTGATCCATCAATTCTCCATTGTGTGAGAGTTCCTCCTGACAGTGAAATGAATGTAACTGATATGTGATGGTCTAGCAGTTCTTCATCCACTCACTGGCAGTGTATCATTCCTATTTCCCACGTACAAATAGAAGGAAAAGCTGCTGATGAATCAAAGCATTGTATTTTTTTATTCCCGTTATTTCTTTACTTTTTTTTTTATGGCACGAGGGCGTATCAGATAGCCACTTCTGAACCCCACGCAAGATCAAAAGTGTACAATTACGATTTACTTTGACAAAAATGCACGTTGATCTCAAGTATTCACTCATCTGTGTCTTTTTTTACATGTACCGCCGAGTTCTTTCTGTCATCATCTTCATGATCAAGCCTCCCGCCGTAAGAAGCCCCCCATTCGTGGACCACTTTTCGACTTTGAAACCAGCCTGCTTCACTTAGAGGAACACAAATGTATCACTCCATGAGAAAACTCGCGAAACAAAGAGAAACCACGCTCCTCGAGTCTACTCTGTCAGAATTTAATAACGGGAGCCACCCGACGTTCTCCAGTCTCTGCCGTGGAGCCTTTTCCAAGTATCCGCCGCACCAGTTTCAAATATGGTTGCTAGCTTTTCTAGTTCTCGAGGAGACGGCGAGGTTCTGTGCCATCGTCCATTTTCAGAGGAGTTCGCCGTCATACCTAGAAAAGCTAGCTGATTCTAGACTTACAAAGCGTTGCTTTTGAAATCAGAACCACCATGACCACGGAGAATGCTTCTTTCTGACTATCATTCCTACTCACTTATGTCACGCCGTCCAGATACGGGGATGGCGTCGGACTGGGAGACCGGAGATAAATAATGATGACCACGCGCATGTACTTTGGCTGGCGCTGGCCATCGCTAAACGGTAGTTATCTATTGGCTTTCGGCAATCGGGGAAAAGGTGGGGAAACCATGTTTGTTGGAAGCTAATCTGTACCGATAGATGGGAAGAACCGTGGAACGACCCCGTCTCACTCAACACGCAAGGATATCAATCTCCGTTAGATCATCAGGGGAGAAGTTAGCCGTACTGCTCTGTAGGCGAAGAGAATGGTAGATGGAAAGGGAACCTCCAACCACCACCCACTACCCACCACCCACCACCCACCATCAAGGGATTTGGGCTGTTGATTCCTATGAGCCAGTAAAGCACTGGGACTGAGTTTTAGAGAGGTTCTGGTGATGTCGTAGGGAAACGTTTTGGAGCGGATTTCGTGGGACGCCGCCATTTCCCAAGCGTACCACTATGGACGAAATAAATGCATAACTAATGCCCGGATTTCCCCATCGCCATAACTTTCGTTCAATTATGTACTGTACATAGTTACTCGGGAGGCGGTGTTGATTGAGTCTTCTGTGGGCAATTTTCTTTTTCTTCCCAATGAATCTGTCGGATGAGTTCGCTGCTCCCTTATGATACAGGAAGGAAGGACATTTGAGAAAATTCCTGGTTGGAGGATGTTGTGACCTTTGTGGGCCGAATACTCCGTACAAAACGCGGCAAATGTAAGTTAACTATGTAGATCTCTTCCTGGGGCTGCGGCAAAGGGGCTCCACCTTCGCAAACCAGCGTCTTGGCGCGTAGGGCTCCAATTAGGTTCAACCCTCCACTGCCCATTTCTGCGCATTTCACCGGTAAACGACGCATTATTATATTTCCCTGCGTAATCCCGAAACTCGGCAGACTGACATCAAAATCTGCGGGGTGCTGGGGTTTTGAGCAGCATTAGGTGATATCGGCTTGAGCTCAGTTCTCGGTCCCTGCAACCGCGTGGGGACGCCATACCCACAGTCCGTTAACCAGCGAGAGGTGGGGATAGGGAAGCAGTGCTTCTGCTGCGAAGATAGGGTGTCAAGGGACTCTAGCAAAGATCAGCAAATGCCGGCGCGCTGTCAGATTGTTTTAGGGGTCCGTAGTTTCAACCCCGCTTGAACCAACGACATGGAACACACGACTGCCGGATATCTTCCAGCAGGATGGGACGTTGCTGGAGTTATTTAGGCAGAGGCAGCCCGCCCTTGAGCGTCGAAGTTGGTGGTGTTTGAGACGTATTCTTCAGAAATAACCTCCTCCAGGTGGTCGTGAGAGTCTCCCTATAAACGTTGAACATGTCGTGTTTCGCCAAATCGGCACTGTGCCTTTTGGTAGCTGGTCTCCCAGCTCTAGCCCAATTCCTTCTCAAGCCAGAAGGGGTCACAGGCTTGGAATCCAAATTTGGTGATGGTGCTAAGATCACTTACAAAGAGGTGAGCAAACATATCCCTACTCTAGACTCATCCCTAGCTCACATCAACGGCAGCCAGGACTTTGCGAGACTACGTCGGGGGTCAAGTCATACGCTGAAGGGTCTCGATGATAACCAAGACTACCCCATCAACACATTCTTCTGGTTTTTTGAAGCAAAAAAAGATCCAGAGAATGCTCCTTTGTCTAAATGGATCAATGGAGGACCCGGGAGCTCTTCGATGGTGACGCCCCCAGTTTGCTTTTATCTCTCGCCTTCTCAACTTTTTCGTACTTCTCTTCCTCTTTTGATGCATCAAATGCTCTGCTATAATCAAGTGATGCGACAGCCCTAAACCAAAGCTCCTTGAGGGTGGAGATGGAGAGGTGGATAGGGATAGCAGTATTTGCATTTGCTGACTGCCGGAAACAGATGGGCTTGTTGGTTGAAAACGGTCCTTGCATCATCAATCCGGATTCAAATTCAACGATACTGAATCAATATTCATGGAACAATGAAGGTATGGATCACTCTCCTGTTCCCCAATATTGCGAGCCTGCGAATATAGTGCTAAAAATAAAAACAGTTAATATGCTCTTCTTGGATCACCCGGCACAGGTCGGCTTATCCTACGATACCCTTGCCAACTACACGAAAAATTTGATCCATAGGAGAGCTCACCAAGTTGGGCCCTGATGATCCAATTCCAGAGCAGAATGCTACGTTACTGGTCGGAACGTACCCTAGTAACGAGCCGGAAAACACTGCACTGGATAGTCGTAATGCTGCAATTGCTCTTCGGCACTTTGCGCAGGTATGGTTCCAAGAATTCCCCGGTTACCACCCAGGGGACTCTCGAATCAGCCTTGCCACTGAGCCTTATGGTGGCCGTCACGGCCCAGCATTTTTCGCGTACTTCGAAGAACGGAACCAGAAGATCGAAAATGGTACCTGGAAAGATGACGATGGAGACATGAAAGTATTGAATCTTGATACCCTCATAAATCATCAACGGCTGCCTTGACCGCCAAGTGCAGTGGCCTTCAGACCCAGAGTTTGCATTCAAAAACACATACGGTATCGAAACAGTCAATGAAACGATTTATGACTATATGGTCGACTCCCTCGTTAAGCGCGGCGGTTGTCGCGATATGGTCGAGGACTGCCGCGTTCTTTCCGCCGTCTGGGACCCAGATAACACCGGCATCAACGACACCGTCAATGAGGTTTGCAGCACCGCTGAGAACTACTGCTCCAGCGAGGGTCGCGGGCCATATCTTCGGCACTCCGGCCGCAACTACTACGACATTTCGCAGGTCGAGCCGGCCGCATTCCCTACCCCATTTTACAAGGGGTGGTGTGAATCAGGAACACGTCCAAGCCGCACTTGGCGTACCCCTCAACTGGACCCAGTCCAACAGAGCCGTATCGACAGCCTTCCGAGGCATTGGCGACTATCCGCGTCCAGGTTGGATCGAGGATCTGGCCTTCCTGCTCGAGAATAACATCAAGGTTTCTCTCATCTATGGCGACCGCGACTTTGCCTGCAACTGGATGGGCGGCGAGGCGGTGAGACTCGCGATCGACTATGCCGAAATACCCCCCTATAGAGATAAATGATTGTGAATAATCTCTCATATATCAATTGAATACTCTCACTTTCACGTCATTGCAAGGATCGAAGCCGGCACGACTCGAACAAGGCGTGCTGTTCAACAATGATATTGCCACGGGCGAGATCGACACCGTCGTGCCATTGCCTGACAACGATGGGGATTATGATTGTTCGTCTGGTCCGTCCGACACTTTTGCGTTTAAACAGGACCCTCCGCCACAGTATCCTAAGTTCTGCTAAGCGCTTGACCCCGGCGTCTGCACAGAGGAGCAGATCGAGGCGATACTGACGGGCAAGGCGGTACTCAAACAATGGATTCTTGTCGATGAGAATACGACCGAATTGTTCCCTGAGGTTGTTGGTGATTGGCGGCAGTCCCACATCGCCACCTTCGCCGAGTGATACTGCTGGTGCGTCGGGTTTGTTTGTGAGCGGCATCTGACAGCAAGTAGGATTGTCAGTCATTCTCACTGTGATGGTATCTGCAATGCTGTTTTAAATAATAGGTTGATTGGGTTGTATATGGATGTTGTGTCGTACCGTACATACATCATGGCCGAGGCTTGAAGATTGTTGTCTCCTATATTTTTTATACCGGACATAAAACTCCAATTGTCATTCATTTAATTGAGACTTCATTGAGCTCGATCGGAATTTTGAAAAGGTGTTCTGCGTGAATAAGCATTCAGAATCATCTGTTTGTCATTCGTCGAAAGGTTTTCCTTTCCTTTTCAGAAGTGTAGTTAGCCTTGGCCAATGCCGATGGATAGTATCAACAAGCTTCAGGGCCTGTTCGGTGCGTCCGTGTGTACTCGTTCTTTTTGTACGGATCTCCACTTTTTTTAAAAAGTACAGTCTCAATATCATGACTGTTCAGTGGGCAGAGTATCTGTACTAATAGTACAGCTGCTTTTTACAAAGTACAGATGAAAAAGGCCAGATGTTCAGTGGATTGAGCAGCTGTACTTGCATCTTTTGTCAAGATCTTATGAATAAGCTATATTTAACTTCAACAGCATGTGATGATGTAGAATAGCACTTTTAGAGATAATATAGTATAGAATAATATTCATAATGAAGACAGTTAACTAATATTGATTAGAAAGAAGCTTATAAAAATGTGTTCTTTTTGAACAGACTCTGAACTCTGTTTAAAAAGAATATATTTTATAAGCTTCTTCTTTCTTTATTCTATAGAAGAATATTGTCAGTAAAGATTATCAGTATGAAAAATAGTCAACAGTAGAATAATAATAAGATGAATAAGCAGATTCTATAAATCACAATTCAACAGTATATCAGTTCTTATCAATAACTGCTCACTAAAATAGTTATAATGAATCTGATGATAAGAATCTCTTTGATATTATAGAAAAGAATATTATATAAAAGATCTTTTAACAGTACTCTGTATACTGCTCAGCTGCTGAATTCAAATACTCACTCTAATTATATTAAGAATGTCACACATCTTCATTGAGAAACATTCATTCAATTCATTATTCTTCTTAAAAAGTATATAACTATCTCTGAATTCAGTGTTACAGATATAATGAAGATGAAAGAGAAAGTAATGATATTTCTCTATATTATTATACAAGAATCTTCATATTAAGATACTATGAAAAGATTTGAGTATTCACTTAATACAGTTTCAAAGTAAGAATTAGCTTCTTATATAATCATAATATGACTTTTATTGTTTTAAAAATACTCACTTATTTTATATAGAGTATTTCATGAGATGTTGAAAGCACTCTGTATACTTTACAGTCAGCTTATACAATTGTTAAAATCTTCTATAAAATATAACAAAGACTTACTCAGTGATAATTCTAAGCAGTGATCATTCTTTAGAGATTGTATTAAAGTATTAGATAATACTTATCTTTCAATATTCATTTCTTCTAATCAGTAATCTAACTGATAAAATCAAAAAGAATGAATCTCACAGAACATTCTGACAGTATATGATTTTGAGATGAACTTTGTATATATATACTCAGAAATGAAAGATTCTGCTCATGATATACATGTTTTTAACCTGACTCAAGAGTATGATAACTTTTCAGTGAAGAAGTTCTGCTATTTTCTTATAAATACTGATTATTCAAAAAGAGTCTTTATAATATTGTCACGCTCCCGGCCGCGCCAAGGCCTCATTGCGGTTTCACACGGCCCATCACTTTCATGCAGATGATTTCATTCTGTCTGAACTGGTTTCCAACCACTCTATAACATTATTTGAATATATCATAGAAAGATCTGATTGATGAATATAAGAACCTCACTTCTATATAAGGTCAGCAGATTACTTTTTCTTGACAATGAGATACTGCTGAGGTATCACTCTGACTATTCTCACTTGTGAAATGAGAGAAGAGTATTCACTCATTATCTATATAGAATAGCTAGATGCTGACTTCTCATTAAAGAAGTCAGTGATTCATTTTACTTCTACAGAAATATATATAAGAGTTACTGTGTATCTTATACAATCTTCTCAGTATACTAAGTATTATATCTGTGATATTCTTACAATAACTCTGTAGTCTATGAGCTTGCTATTCAAGCAAGATAGTCAAGCTCACTCATACAGCTTCTCAAATAACTACTCTTATATATTGCTGCTGACTAGTCACTGCTTCAGTTTCATCATATTACAATTCAAATCACTCAATCTGATTATACATTTGAATCAGTTGAGCTCTAACAGACTGATATAATTTTATACATCTGTGCTGAAACTGATCTGATCTCATTCTCTGAGAAAAACACTATATCATTCTCTAGAGTGTGTACATCTCTACTCTGACAGAAATCTGAGATTTCTGAACCTGCTGTATATTTTGACATAGACTCTTCAATTATTCTGCTACTACTGTGGCCTCTACACACCTACATCTATCATGGAGATAGAGAGATTAAGATCAGAGATTCACTGAGATATAAGAAAAACATCTTGTCTGAATTCCACAGCTTTATCTGTACTCTTGAACAGAAATTCCACCTTAATCTGAGCCAGTATAATACTTATGAGATATGAGTAATATACACTGTCAACCTTCTTGAAGGCATCTCTGTGACTACTTGAGCTATCAAGAAGAGAGAGCTTGAGTGTATTAATACTATCATAACTTGAGAAGAATTCAAGAACTTTCTACTGAACTAAATTGAAGATTACTGTAACTGCAGCTTCATAACAGTGCAGTAGTTCAACTCATTATATCAATGAGATAATGAGAATTCTTTCAATTTCAATGCAAGATTTGAAGAATATTGAGAGAAACTGACTGATAATTTGAATCAATTAAAAATACAGCTTTATCTTATAAAGCTGACTTACAAGGTGTGAACAATGATATCATAATATCAGAGTTCATCAATCAATTGCACTGAGCTTGTTAACCTGGCTTCTCAGATCTATTTGAATAATTAATTCTCTGAGAAAAAGATTAACAAGATCTCTTCTAAGCAATTAATAACAGAATCTAAATAATGCTATGATAGCTTCAGTGCAGAGAAAGTAAAGAAGAATTTCAAGTATTCTGATTCTTCACTCACTGTGAAGAAATATTAAAAAAGATTTGACAAAGATCTCTGTTTTAACTGCAGAGCTGATAATCACTATGTCAGTGATTGCAAGAAGCTAAAGAAGAGAAGAAACTGAGAAGATATTTTCTTAAAGTTAACTTCTCTTCTGATAAATGTATCTGCAGAAGATAAAGAAGAGAAAGAAAAGAATTAACAATTCTTATATCTCTGAGTTTATGTTATAATCACAATGCATATTCTGAATGAGAAGATATTAGTGAGATGTCTACTCAACTTCAGAGTAAATACTAACTTCATATTCTATTTCTTTTCTTTGATGAAGAATTGAAAGAAGATAGATCTGTCAGATCATATAAAATTTACAGATGAAATAAAATATCATCATTTTGACATAATTCAAGCAAAGTGTGTGATCACAGACTCAGAAGAAATCTTCAAGAAGAGCAGTCTGCTTCTTCATATAGTCAATATTATAGATAAGAATATTATTCTAGATCTTCTGTGATTGAGAGAAAACAATTCTCTCATTAACTGAGTTATTCAGATGTGATGATATCATCTCACTAATGAAGAGACAGTGATAGAGAAATCTGAAGAGTTTCATTGAAAGAATCTTGAGAAAAGAATTGAGTTAATATACTGTGTAGCAGATGATTGAAACTTGAAGATAGATGAAGAAGTCATTACTCTCACTGCAAGATTAGCAGCAGTATCTATTATTGAAGATGAATATACACAACATCTCTTTACAGATTTTAAGAATGTCTTTTTGAAAAGAGAAGTAGCAAAGTTTCCTGACATCAAGATATAATATAAGATTTGTCTTGAAGATGATGTAATGATGCTGTACAGATCTCTTTACAACTTGTCTGTAAAGAAGTTGAATGTTCTGTGCAAATATCTTGAAAAAGTGTAATCAAAGAACTGAATACATTTATTAAAGAGTCTGACAGAGACATCTATACTCTTTGTACTCAAGAAGAATGATAGACTATATCTATGTGTAGACTACAGAGGTCTTAATAAGATGACAGTTAAGAATTGCTATTCATTACTGTTAATCAATGAGATGATTGATTAATTATCTGAAGCAAAGATATTTTTAAAGATTGATATACAGAATGTCTATCATAGAATCAGAGTTAATGAAGACAATATTTGAAAAATAGCTTTTCATATCAAGTACAGCAATTTTGAATATCTTGTTTTATCTTTTGATCTTTATAACACTTCAGTCATCTTTCAGATCTATATAAATGAGGCACTGCAGAGTCTTATTAATGTCTCCTGCATAGTATATCTGAATGATATTTTAATCTTCTTGAAATCAGAGAAAGAACATGATATTCATATTTGAGAAGTATTGAGTCACTTGAGACAGTATCAACTCTATACAAACACTGAAAAATGCTTGTTCTACATACAGAAGATTGATTTCTTAGATTATATTATTAAGATGAATGACATTTCAATGAATAGAAGCTGAGTCTCTGTCATTGAGAACTGGTCAGTGCTGCAGATGTACTGTGAGATGCAGATGTTTCTAGAATTTGTAAATTTCTACAGATGATTCATCTATATATATTTATGAATTACTACCCCTCTTACAGATCTGTTGAAGAGAAGTGTGAAAGACAGAAAAATGAGACTGTTTATTCTCACTCAAGACACTGTGCAGGTATTTGCAGAATTGAAACAAGCTTTCACAGATGCTATAATACTGAATCACTTTAATCTCAACTTACTCAGTCAGTGTGAGACTGATGTATCTGAGAATGAGATCTATGAAATCTTTTCACAGTTAACACTGAAGATCTTTCAATGTTGAAAGAATCAGAGAATAATTACTTCTGAAGAAATAGATAATGAATTATCTGTGAGAGAAGACTTTTTCACAGAGTCTATAAGACACTGTGAATGAAGATCAGTGATCTTCTTCTTCAAGAAGTTATCACTCATACAGAGAAGGTATAATACTTATAATCAGAAGATGTTAGTAATTGTTGAATTCTTTAAGATTTAGTGATATTATCTTCAGAATAGTAAGTACTCAGTGTAAGTTCTCACTGATCATACAAATCTGCATTACTTCTTGATAACAAAGAGCTTGATAGAATATCAAGTCAGATAAGCAGAGCTGCTTTCAGAGTATGATTTCTATATTCAATACTGTTCAGATCAGTTTAATCTCACTGACACACTGTCTAGATAACCTGATTATAATATCATTGATGCAGAGAAGAATTCTACAAAAGAATCTCTGTTATTACTGCAGAAGAAGCTGGCTGCAGAGGGTTAAGATTCTCTAAAGCTTGAGAACAGCACTGAAGAGGCAGCTGTGTGACTCAGTATAGAAGATGAAAGAGAACTCAGGTCTCTGCAGAGAACTGATACTGAAGATCATGAGCTTCTCATATTATATCTTATAATTATTGAATTGATAAAGAATGAAACAGTCTATAATCTTTCAATCTGACTACTTTTGAAATTCATTGATGAGTTACAGAAGAAGAATGTCTCTACTGCAGCTTAAATTCAGAAGTTGAAGAAGAAAGAATCTGATTTAAACTTGAAAGAGACAGACTCTGAGCAGGGCAGTGCTGCTAAGAAATCAAGTCACTGATAACTAGAAGAATGTGAACTTCTACTGCTGAATGATTCAGTCTTTGTCTCTTGTAGCAGAATGATATGTCAGAAGTTATTGAGAATTCATTATAATAATTCTTATATAGAGCACTTCAGATTAGAGAAGACTGAGAAGCTTCTAAAATATAAATACACTTGAGACAAGCTCTGAACAGATGTCAAAGAGTATATTAAGACTTACAATATCTATCAAAGAATAAAGATTCTGCAGTATAAGTAATACAGTGAGTTAGTATCACTGTCTGTTTCAAAGAGCTTATAACAGAATCTATTAATGAATTTCATAGTTGATCTGTCAAAGTCAACAAGAGTCAAAGAATATAACTTGATTTTAGTCATTATTGACTGCTTTATGAAGATGATCAGATGTATCTCTACTTATAAAAAGGTTAAAGCCTCTGAATTGACTGACCTATTTTTAGATATTATTATTCATGATTATAATGCTCTGAAATTGTTAATAACAGATCAAGAATTCCTCTTCATCAGCAAGTACTGATTGACTTTTTACTATCATCTTATAATAAGATATCTTCTCAGTACTGCTTTTCATCTGCAGACTGATGATCAGACTGAATATCAGAATCAGACACTAGAACAGCATCTTTAAGTGTTCTATTCATATTATCAGAATGATTGACTCAAACATCTTCTGATCATCAAATTTGTATATAATAATGCAAAGAATGTAATCTTAAAGATATCTTCTTTCTATGCTTATTATGAATATAATCCTTTGTTATTCAGTGATGTCGCGGACAACATTTCAAAGAGAGAGATAGACAGTCAGAATGTCAGATAGATACAGAGAACAGAGTATTTCTCAGTATCAGAAGTAAAAGTGAGATTGAAACTTTTGAATAAAATTTATAAGAAGATGATGAAAAGCATTCATCATGCTCAGAAGTAGCAGATAAAATACTATAATTGAAAACATCTTCTAATAAAGTTCTTGATAGAGAATCAAGTACTACTTTCAGCAAAGAATATCAAGATAATGAGATTATATAAGAAGCTCAGTAAGCAGTGACTAGAATCTTTTCTGATAACAAGAGTGATGAGTAAGCAGGCATATGAGTTGAAATTACTCACAGAATTGAAATCAATTCATTCTGTTTTTCACATTTTCTATTTGAAGCTCTATAAGTAACATCTCAGAGTGAAGCTGTCTCAGCTGAATGATATTGAGATTGAGAGTGATACTGAATATCTTGTGAAGAAAATATTGAACAAGTGAACATATTATAATAAGCTTCAATATCTCATTAAATGAGAAGGTTATTCATCATCAGAGAATTCATGAGAACTGCTTGAGTATTTGAAAAATGCTGAGGAAGAGATTGCAATCTATAAGACAGCTAGTAGAGACTGCCCTGTTACATGTCAGAGATGTTGGACAAGAAATGCTGCTTAAGACTTCTCATTTTCTCAAAGAGTTTTTTAGAGATGATCTCATGATGATGAGCTGGTGCCTTGTAGACTCTGTAGCACTCTTCTTCTATTTTCTCTCAAAGGGTTTTTTAGAAGTTTAATGAGACTACACAAGTGTAAAATTCCTGAAGCAGTTAATAAGAAAAAGAAAGAGATATTTGAAATCAATAAAAAGATTAATATTAATTGACCTGCGGGCTGCTGCTAACCTAATGAGGCTGCAGCCTGCTGAAAAAGTAAAAAGAAGGAATCTCAGAGTCTACTTATCAACAATCACATCTTCATCAAACTCATCCTCCACTGTTGAAGTCTTCAGCACTGACATCTTTGCCTGCTGAGAAGTTAGCGCTGCAGCGCCGCAGGAGAACATGAGAAATGCATAAAATGTCAACTTATCAACTTGCAAAGCATCTCAGTCATCTGCTCCAGTTGGAGTGAGATCCTCTCCAACCAGTGATTGATCTCTGTGGCGTTTCCAACAGCGGCGCTGGCTGACCCCTTCTTGGGGCCAGCCATCCTGAGGTGTTTTTCCACCTCGGAGACCCACGCTTTCGCCTCCAACCTGGCTTTCTTGACGGCCACGGAGGCCGCCGCCGCATCACGAAGACATTTGCTACCCACTAGAAAATGTCAGAATAAGCCCTTGATTGTCCTCCAAGGACGATACTTCCATGCACTCACTGTTGTGATTGGGAGGGGGGGAAGAAAAATGTTTCATGGAGAGGGGGATCTTTTCGAAAAATCCTGCCACTACTGTTAGCTTTGCCCCTAAAACACACCACTTTTGCAGGGAATTCCATATGTAGGATGGTATATGATGGGAGATCTGCAAGCCACTTGTTAACTACATTTTTCACATTTCAAATTGATATATAAGGAACTCACTTACCATGTGTTTGGTTTGAATGATGATGGGAAAAGGAAGACCTACACAGTCAGCAGAAAAACTCATCTATTTCTTTGTACCACATGCAGCACACATGCTGTCAAATTGATTGACAACTGTTGCTATATAACAAAGATAATTTCTAATCCAGTAATCTTGAGAACATAGAGACTATGCCCTTAAAGAGGAGAGCATTGTCACACTCTCAGTCATGTCAAGACTCTGTTGTGATTTCACACAGCTCATTGCTTTCATGCAGATAATTTCATCCTGTCTGAACTGGTTTTCAATCACTCTATAACATCATTCAGATATATTATAGAAAGATCTGATTGATAAATATAAGAACCCTGCTTCTATACAAGGTTAGCAGATTACTTTTTCTTGACAATGAGACACTGCTGAGATATCACTCTGACTATTCTCACTTGTGAAATGAGAGAAGAGTATTCATTTATTATCTATATAGAATAGCTAGATGCTGACTCTTCATCAAAGAAGTCAGTGATTTATTTTACTTCTACAGAAATATACACAAGAGTTACTGTATATCTTATACAATCTTCTTAGTATACTAAGTATCATATCTGTGATATTCTTACAATAACCCTGTAGCCTACAAGCTTGCTATTCAAGCAAGATAGTCAAGCTTACTCATACAGCTTCTCAAACAACTACTCTTACATATCATCATCAACTAGTCACTGCTTCGGTTCCGCTATATTATAAATATTGATTTCTTATTCTGATATGTGATATTATCTTAAGAAGTTTGAAAAGACAGATAAACAATCTGTTAATAAGAAGAAATTATTCAATCTTCAGCATGTCAGTTTGTAGAGTGTAATTGAGTAAGTTTTCAGAGTATTTAAACAGTGATTTTAAATATATAATTAAGAAAGAGATGAATTCTTTATTATTACTTAAATTAATCTTGTTTTCATATTAACAGCACTTTATAACTTTATAAATAAGTATGAAGATCTAGATGATATTAATTCAGAGAATTTAAATAATGAAATGAAGTCAGAACAGTCAAATATAATGAATGAAAGAGAGAATAGTAATAAGATAATTAAAAGAAGAGATCAGATTGCAGAGAAAATATAAGAGTTCTATAAGAGATATATTAAAAATATGAAAGATTAATCAGTAAGTCATATACAATTGACATATGAATTAAGATTACTTATATATATCTTAATAAAAATAGTTGAATTCTACACATAATTTCACTTTCAAAAATACAAAATGATAATATATTGATGTATTCATTGTATATAATATTATATTATAATTTATAAGTCAATAAAATGCTCTAAATCATCTAATCATCTCATACAAAAAGTTGTGATGTTTTAAAACACATGTTTGTAAGTGTAATTCATTATTATTGTAATATTGAGTAAAATTCAGTCATGTTCTTGATTATTTTGAAAGGAATAAGATACAAAAAGAATGATTCAAAAGCATTATTACTACTGCTCTTATCACTACTCTTATTACTACTTTTATCACTACTTTCTTCATTATTTCTTCTACTATTCTCACTGTGACTGTGACATCTCATTTAATATCTATATAATATAATCTCACTGAACACTGATTGAGCTATATTTCAAACCTAGATACAGCTGAGCTTCTTGAATGTTAAGAAAACAGTATGAAATTATAGCATATTATTAATAAGAAATCTCATCATCAATCTTTCAATCTTCTAGTAGTAGATTCTGCATCTCACTTATGAATAGCTTAATAACTTACTCAGTTTCTCTTTCAACTTCAATCTATATATTAATCTGATTGAGGCTGTTTACAGCTGCAGTCAGATTTTGAATATTCTCATTAATATTCTCTAATTTTAAGTGTTTTTTTATATAATTGATACTTCTGAAGACTGATAAATTTATTACAGAAGATGATAAACTTTCTTCAGTTTCTGAATTTATTACAGAAGATTCTCTCATTTTAGATATTATTATATAATATTCAATTATAAACTGATCAGTGATAAGCCTGTTATTAAGCAATTCTCTGATAAGTTCTTGAAATTCAGAGCTATATTCTCAAAAGATTTCAAGGTCAGAATGTTTGAAGAAATACTTATTCATAATTTCTTTATTATTGATATAGATTTCATGTCTATGATTATATATTCAGCTGAATATCTGATTTTTATATCTTATTTAAAGTATTTAAATTCATTTAATCTTTCTTCACTGATTATTATATACTTCTTTGATTATTATCTGACCTGTTGACTGCTTGACAGCCTGTGTGACAAGATTTCAACTCATGAGTTTGAAGTTATTATTATCAGTATTCAATTCTTTCTTTTTCATCTTTAAGAGTTCAGTAAGCAGGGTCTTTTTTATCATAAAACTTCATAATATTCTGAGATGTCTGATTTGAGAAGCAAGTGTTCACTTTCAAGAGATAGTAGATATTTAATAAGAGAGTGTTTCAGAGTGCATTTGAGAGAATGTTTGAGAGAATAATAATAATTAGAAATCTGACTATTGACTCAGTGAGATTGAAATTGTAGAGATTTGAGTATTATCATTCTTCACATTCAGATATTATATTGAGATATCATACTGTGACATTCTTATTCACTACTTTCATGAATTCTAGCTAATAAAGATGGTTAAATATAGACAAATCAATCATAGATTTGAGAGAATATGATTTCAATGCAGATGTGTTGATGAATGTGAAATTAAAAAAAAAGCCAGTGTGAAGTGATCTCAATTATGGAATAGTGTGGTGATGCAATGCCGGCTTGCTACTAAATAATTGATAAATACACTATTTTTAATGAGATCCACTATTGCGTTCAAAAAGTACGGACGCACCGAACAGGCCCTCAGTCCCATTGTGAGTACTGAGACAAGTTCATGGAAATAAAGCCGCGAGAAGCTGTGACAAGCTACCTATGTACATGTACAGTACATATTTAGGGATCCAACCAAAGTGTCACCGGCATTGCCTTAGTATCTGGTGCTCAATTCGAGGTACGGTACAGTACTCGGTACAGAGTAGATGCCTTGTGGGTAAATTCTCCAAGAGCAACCAAGTATACTAAGTAACTTACTTGTTAGACACAGCACACGGTCACCAGGTGGCTCCAAGGGATTACATACGTTACGTTGAACCCGTCCTGCAAGACTTCCTGTAGCTAAAGGAGTGGCGCGCATCGTTTGCAAAAAATCACTGATAAGCTTCTTAAATATCTATCTAACCTCTAGTTATTCCCTTGACAGCCATGGACTTTTTTTTTTTTTTTTTTTTTTTTTTTTTTGACCGCGAAGCCAAGACCCCGCCAACAGAACCCATAACTATTGTCTGAGAGATTGGATCTCAAGGAGATGAGTTCACTGAGTTGCCTGGGTAGGGAAGTCCAATTATTTGAAATCTTATATGTAATGTAATACCAATTTACAATTTACAGCACCGAGTACACTAGAAAGAAATTCATCTGTGAGCAATATGGTTTCGGTTAAATATCCTGATTGAATTTGCAGATGTTAAACTGTGTATATCCTAAAAAGTCAGGCATCTTCCATGCACCCTTTAACAATGTTAATTAGCCTTTTGGTTCCTTCCAAGGAAATAAATTACATATAGGTCTTCTCCTGGCTAGTTCCAGTGATTTGTCCAGTGGTGGTTTATAGAGTGGATGCATTTGGCTGCAAACTTCCATGAGAGATTGTCATATTTCCCGGAGCACTGTACCTTACCTAGGTAAATGTCGACGGCCTGTTTTCTTGCAAGACCAATCAGACATCTCAAGAACTATTAAAATTTCTTGCACTCCTTGCTAGTCACCGTCGGAGCAAGTCTCCCATGCTGACGGACCAGCAGCATCGCGGGCGTTCCACTTAGATTTGAAAGTATCATGATATCATGACAGGCTGGAGACAAAAGCTTGGCTTGCATGGCCAGGTATGGGAAGGGAATGAGGGTCTAAAGAGGACAAATATGTACGGAGTACGGAGGAGGTGAGATTGAGATAGATAGAGAGCATGAATCAGGCCACTTGGCTGACAGCTTGTGAGCAAAATAGTTATTTAACCAACCCAACCGGTGTTGCTCTTCGTTTATGAAACATTAGCTGCTAAAATAAAAATAAAAATAAAAATAAAAATAAAAAAGAAAGAAAGAAAGAAAGAGAGAAAGAGATATACTTACATACTCTTGAGTCAAAGATCGAGCTTAGGGCCAACAACATTCCCTCTCCCATGGCTTGACTCGCTGTCATATCAACTTACTACTCCTTATGTATAGTGCAGTCGACCGCGGGGGGGGAGGAGGCAGCAGAGGCCTGCGGGGTTTAAAAGCAAAAATCACACAGATAAAAAGAAGGCAAGGATGTTATGCAAGTTTCGACCCAGCGTGTCAGAAGCCAACAGAAATTAGAGAAATAACTAGATATTACTATCGCCGCGGGCTAGAGAGTTGAGACTGCACGTATGTAAGCCCAAGCCTGATATCATGCTTGCATCCGAGCAAAGGAAAACCGGGAATTGAGCAGGTGGGTGGTAGTTTATTGTATTGCCACATGATATGTATAAATATGCATTCTAGGACGCAGCCAGCAGCCTTTTTAATTTTCTGTATACAAAAATAAACAATCTGTCGTTTGGAATGTGCCATGCCGCGGTTAATTCAGCAGATCGGATACTCTAGTTTCCTATTGAAAAACGCAGCCCGAGTCTTGGTTGAAATATCCACAGTCTTTTGTAACGCAAAAGTATTAAGTATGATAATCTTTAATATAAGTACTCCGTAGTTAAATACCAAATATTCGGTTGAGTTTTTTTTAACTCGAGCCAGGGTTCTAGCCGTAGCTAACTGGATAACTTACTGGGAGGTTGGCCAGAGTATATATTTTTGCAACGAAGATGAAACGTCCTAAATAACTATCTAGAGAGGGGCCGTTTCAGGGGGTTTCTTCGAGAACAAGACAAGACTGAATGGACCAACGAGCAGAAAGCCGAGTAACTTAAATATATGAGGTACGATGTAAATAAACTACCTGCTGCAGTGGTTGCTTGCAGTTTCTTTGATCTTGGCCTGATCTATCTCGGCCTAAATACATAAATAAAGACCACCCCTTCTTTGTCCGAAAGCTGTAGAAGCGGGTTTCCCTGGTCTGGATGAAGACTGGCTTGATTTGTTGGTGGTTAGCAGCGTACTCCGTAGTTTAAGGAGATATTTCTTTCTTGCTTCTTCTGTTCCAACAGGGATCGTCATCTTTGGCTCGTCGTCGTCGACTTTCCCCCCTCTTGAGTCTTCCATCCTTCCCATCCTCCTCCTATTTGTCCTTTGCGACCAGCCCTCATCACACTGCTGGAAACCCTTTTCCAACCACCCTTAAAAAAAAGTGTTTGTGACCATATTTTTCACTTGGGTAGAATTTTAATTATTTAGCGCCTGTTCCAGACTCCATTTTAAGCACAAACTGTCCAAGTCGTGGCCCGGATTGAATATTGGCCTCCCGGTGTTTGTTATTTACCTCCCATTCGCTGTATCGTATCGCAATCAAACTATCATCAACCCATCATCCACAGCGGATAGAGAGAATTTCTCTGCAAAGCCCTGTCTGTCTGTTCCTGACATTCTTCGCACCGAGGCTTAGCTCGCCACCCAGCAGATTATAGACACAGAGGTTGGCTCCGTTCCATCGATCGATTGTTTTCCAATAATCCAGTGCGACAGCGGACAGCGCCTATATATCGCACCTCACTTCCCGCCACGATCAGCGAACCAGCTTTGTGGGAAATAATTCGGTCTGGGCTTGTGTCAGCGCTGGAAAAAGTATCTGGACTCCTTCTCCGTTATGCGGCCGCTACCTTGGATAACGTGAGAAACCCATGGGCATCGAGTGCTATGGATGAGTTTTCCCCCAGGAATAAGGAGGTTTCAAAAGTTATGCAAAACAAATTTCCTTAACCGGGGACCGTTATCATTATTTTATAAGACTAGTCAGTCCCTTAGCACGAACCCACCCAGACCAACTCGACCTCTGGCAATATGCCGTCAGTGAATATTCTGGAGACAAGCCCGACAACGCCGCCGGCAAGTCATCCGGGTCTGAAAGCCCATAAAGCCCTACCACGAAAACGCGATGTATTGCCTACACAGGGTTTGGCATTTACGTCGTCGAGTCCGAGACCTTATGATGCCACGCCTCCTTCAAACGGGTACACCCATCCTACCGCGCCAGCTCTTCCCTTGACACCCCCTGGCCTGGTATTAGAGCCATGTAGGAAATCAAGCAATGGTATCTCGCGCGAGGTATCTCACGAGCTTATCCCAGCCACGACAGGAACTGATACGCCAACTCACCAGTTAAGCCCCCCGACACCCGATATTACACCTCCACGAACAGTTTCGCAATTCAAAAAGAGAGAAGGTCTTACTCCAATACAACCGTCCATGTCCTCAAGGGCTGAGTCGTTCACTACTGCCCGAGAAACTTTGTCATCGGAGGAAGAATTGGAAAAGAGAAATGCTGCATCGGTCCAGCCCGCCCCATCGTTGCGTCCAGCCAAACACAAGCTGCCTCATCCGCTGCGAACAAATACGACATCGGCGGAGCGAGGGCTTTTGAGAAATGCAGGGCCACCAAGGGGTGGTGGACCTGTTGCAGATGGAATGACAGTTAGCCAGACAGATGCGGCCACGTTTGATTCTTTTGATGGCCAGTGGACTAAGCTAGATGAAAACGTTATTGCCGGCTTCCAAAAAAAGAAACACAGGCGTCGACCGATCCTCTCTGATCACGACCCATTTTCCCAAGTCAACGCCGGCCCTTCTGATTCGCAACCTATATCTAAATCATCGTCTAGCCGGGAAAAGAGTTTGGAGAAGCGGGTAAAAGACACACAAAATATTCCCGTGACATCTTCCGTTGAGAAGTTTGCGGAGAGTATAGCATGGGTTACGGGAGAGGAGCAGCTTGATATGAGCGAACGCATCCATGCTTGGCGTTTGTCTGGGATATCGACTACATCAACCGTGGAAGCTATGGTAATAGATCCTCCGCAACGAAAGCTACCGACATTACGGCATACAGAAAAGAATTCCTCCCTTCGTTCCGTTAGTTCGCCTCTGCCTAAGTCATATTATGAAGATTCAACGTCGTCTTTGACGGACTCTCATCCTCGTCTACTCAGAAAGTCGGCCCGCATTACCAATGAAAATCGATGGAGTGTGTCATCGGATATGTCTTTTGCTGCAAGCGTAACCTCGACGAGACCAAAGCCGAAGCCTGATGTTGTACCCGTTGTGGTAATTCCCCAACGACAATCCTCGTTGAAATCTACGCACTCTAGTAGCAGGGACCATTCACGAACGCATTCTCTTGGCTCTAGTCGTCGACCTACCACTGCTCCAGACAGCGGCATCGGGTCGTTTGACGTATCTCGACGGACAAGACGCACATTATCCGCATCTTTACCATCAACGACCTCAAAAGATGTGGGCCGTAGGAGCTCTTTGTCTGGGCTAACCGTTCCTCAAAGAAAGTCTTCGTTATCCGCACCCACAAGCCGAAATAACTCTAGGGCGCCTTCACTTACCTCGGAGAGTTTGCAATATCATGCACCACCTCCCACCGTCCAGCCCGCTCTCCCTCAGCGCCGCAATCAAGCGCCCGTGCAACCGATATCTACCAAAACCCCTGTCCCCGAACCTGTCAAACAGTTTACAACTTTAACCCCACGTACGAATGGACAGCCAGGCGATGAAAACGGACCAATGATATCTCCATCTCTGCCTCTCACACCGTTTCAAGCATCTATTCAGTCCTTATCTCCTGGCCCAGTGGAAATTCACGAAGCTAGAGCTGTCCCGTTTTTCTTCCACAATAATACGTCACTTTTGCTTGTAGACCAACAGCCGGCCACCGAATCACGAGCCGTTCAGGAACTGCGAACTTCGCCAGGTGTTATGGAAATGAAAGTTGCCCGACTCACGACACCAGACATGTCTACGCAAGCTGCGGCAGCTGATGTTGATTCTCCACTTCGAAACCCGCGCGCTCCGCCAAAACCCCCAGCAGTCAAGGTTATTCCGCCAACTCCTATGGATGAAATTGACCAGCCTGCTCTTATAGATGAGCACAATCCGGACAAGAACAATGGCGCAATACGTCGGTTCGGCTCTGTTCGCCGTGCCTTGAGTTCCCGGAGACGAACAGAGGCACATACAACCCCGGTCTTGTCTCAAAATGTACGAAACCCTAAAACCAGCAAAAATATAGACAGCAAATTACATTCATTTTGGCTACCTCGACCGTTTTGGGAAGGGCTTGCGGACTCTGATGATGTGGAAGGGGAGGGTATCCTGAGGTCCGATTCCCCCACTTCCAGGGACATCGATGATCTGTACGTTAGCAACTCGTTAGGCATACCGCAAAAGCGTGTCATATTCGCTGGCCCACTATCAGTTATTCGAAGGATGTCCAACCGTACTCGATATCGGACTACCCGTCGTAAGAACGGCAACCATGAACTTCCATCGCACTACAAATCAGGTTTCCCATCACATCGTGTACGCCCTGCTCGCCGCAACCGCAATTTTGCGCTACCAAGAATGGTATTACAAGGACCCATACAATCATTGCGCGAGTTGCAACAGTGGATCACCCATATCCGGCGCCAGAGGGAACAAGATAAGCTTGAGGAGCGGAGAGATAAATTGAGAAAGAGCATCGGGGGGCGCGTTCTCACTAATAACACTACTACAATCGTTCCGGATGGTCGTTAAATCCGATGTGATGAGGATTACTACTATTAACTGCCTTTTTTCCCTTGGGGCTGGCCTCGTGTATACTCGATGTGTAACGCAACAGGAAATTTTCCATTTTTGAAGGGTTTGATATCGATTTTCTATATTTCATCTGTTTTCATAATTTCCCTTATTTTAACATCTCATCAACTTCTTTTCTTCTTCATCCCATTGTCATTTTGTACTGCTCCTTTAGCGGGTGATGCTGAACATGAAAGTTTTACATGAGAGACATGTATCATCACGATGTGTTGATATGATATAATGATTTATGAATACTTCTCTTGCTCCTCCCTTGTCCTAAGCTTGAGAATGGATGATATTCGATTTAGCGCAGTTTTTCACCTTCCCGTTGAATGATTTTGATATCTTTTACTATTTACTTTATATTTATTTCCCATGATCTCCTTTCCCTTTCTGCAGACTTTTTCCTTTTCCCTTTTTTGTACTGTGGGCCCTTCAGTTCGGCCCTCTTTTTACCCCCCCCTGGAGCTTTAACGATTTATAAGTGATCTTGCCCTCCGATTATTATTGACGACATATTTAACTGCAACAAAAGATACATACGATAACGAACTTACGTGGATATGAGACGAGATATCCCGAAAGGAGGAGAATAAAAGACCAAAAAAATATTAATATTCCGCTTGGACGGACAAGCCTGTGTTGCCATTTCCACCTTGTTTCTCTCGCCTGGTATTCTGCAATGCCTCCCTTATCTGCGTATGCTGCTGTTCCGCTGATTTTGTTCCTCCTTTGGCCATCCTATATACCAATCTTCTTTGGCGGTTCATACATTACTCTTTGCTGGTTTTTGAGCGTGAGAATGTTGTCCCCACGTATCCTTTTTTTGCGAAGAATGTATATTAAGCACTTTACCCTCCTGAATAGGATGTCTTTTGCAATACAACGGACGTTTGTTGATTATTAATTCATCATATATGTGGAAGCTGCCGCGATGCTGCTTTGATAAATAGGAACCAAAACTGCTGCACATAAAAATACACCCCCACACGCCAGGGTATATGTATCCTCTTGGAATAATACGCCAAATTAGAAGCCCCACCGCAGAGGTCCTCTCTGTTTCTCAGTCTCCCCCCCCATCACTTTCCCAATGCCTTCATTCTTTCCAATACCTCATCCCCGTCTAGAAATGGCTGCGGCGCCTTGGAAGAATCAAATTCGATCACCGGCACTTCCATTTCATCCTCCGGACCCTCCTGATCTCCCTGATCTCTCCGACCTTCCCGTGTTTCCTTCTCCCCCTTCTGCTTGCTTCCACTCCTATCCTCAGGCCGCTGACGAGTGCCGGTAGGTATGATAGTAGATTTTAGCTGAAGATCCGCCGGACGTGCAGAAGGGTTTAAAGGTTTGGAATATTTGCTTGGTTTGGAGACGGGCTGTTGAGGAAGTAAGGTACGGTGTTTGAATGGAGTTGTCATGTTTGCCGGTATTATTGCCCCTGTTTTCTTCTTCGCGGTGCCATGCCATCCATATTCATCGGTAGTTATGGCACGCTTGATGTCGCGAACAAGCCTCGGCCCCCGGTCCAACCCAGCCGTCGTCTGGATCACATGATCCAGCCTTATCAACCACGTGGTTCTTCGTTGGCTGAATCCTCCACCTCCACCAATCTCACCGACATCGGACACGATCGAGTCAATCAACTTCAATGAACCCCGCCAGCCGGGCAGCACGAAGCCTTAAGTAGCTAAGACCTTACAATCCGTGACACCCACCTGTAAGCGTTTCGAGTGCGTCCAACGACGCACCGACGCGGCGTGAAGTGGGAAGAGAAAAGAACCAAGAGTAACTACTCTGCCCCCGCATTCCCTGGTGCCGCTGCGAGGCTCTCTGCCGCTGCCGCTGCCGACCACGGCTCTTGCCCGTAAACCCACTCGCTCCCAACCTTTCTTTGTTCGGGGTGCTGGTTTTCCCCGGAGAGAAAACAATTCCCAGTGTGGCTGCCCTGACATTTAGCGACGACCATACACGCGGTGCCAGTGGCAGTGGGAGTGTCGCTGGCGTTGGCGTTGGGAATGGTAGCGGTGTCGGAGGTGGTAGTGCTCCAGGAAGAATAGCGACTCCAGCCGGAGCAGCAGGAGTTGGGCCAGCAGAGCAGCAGCAGCAAGGTCACAGCCGCCATGTCAGCCCTATCAGGGGGAATACCACTAGTTCGTTCGCTGCTGGTCCTTCTCCTGCTTCAGTGTCAACTTTTGGTGGTGGAAACCGGAGACGGAATGTGCATACCGCAGGGCTGGATAGCTCGCCAGGGAGCATAGACGATACAAAAGAGGCGGAGAATAATGCCAACAATACCCAGGATGACCGGAAGAAGCAGCCAGTGAAGCGCGCCTGCAATGAGTGTCGCCAACAAAAGGTGGGATGCTCAATTGAGAACTCAGGTTTTTTTTCTTTGGGTTTTGTTTTTGTTTTTTCTTTCTTTTCTATGTGGTCGTAGTAACCAGGATACTTCCATTTAGAATGAGCAGGCTGTTTATGAGTCATGCAATCTGCTAACATTTGTATTGGAGCTCCGATGCGACGTTATACAAGAACCTTTTACTACGTGCTCGCGTTGCCGTCGTCTCAAATTGGAATGCAAGATCGAGTCGAATTTCAAACGTATCGGCAAGCGCAGTCGGAATGCAGAGATGGAACGTGAAATAATTGAGCTGAGAAGGCAAATTGCGAATGCCAATGCCGCGGCCAATGCGCAACAACAGCACCAGCAACCCCAGTCGTCTGCATCCACCAAACAAGACTCATCCATTTCTACTACGTTTAGTTCGTCTCAGCGCAACATGTATCAGCCGTCGCCGGGCCTTACAGGTATGGGACCACATGAAGCCGTTGCATCGCTGCTTGATCTTCGATCAGGGCTGGATTCGTCTAGTTTTCTCAGAAGCCCTAGTGGCCAGATTGTAATGACCAAACGCCTGGAAGATGTGTCGGTTGCACCAGAACGTGTTACAGAATTATTTAGCCAGTTAGTATTCTTTCGATTGAACTTATCGACCGAATCACATCACCGTTATGCTAAATAAGGACTAGATTTTTCACGTTCTATCACCCCTTCCTCCCATTTCTAGATAGAGTTAAACCACCTGAGGAGTACTTTTCCACCTCGCCTCTCCTATTCTGGACTATAATTAGCGTGGGTTCGCGTCGATATCAAGGCGACCGTATTCTCCTGAACGCTTTGTCTGGGCCAGTGTCAAGATTGGTCTGGAGTACATTGGCAGATGTTCCTCAAAGCTACCATGTCGTAAAAGCATTAGCGCTATTATGCACTTGGCCATTTCCCACTAGTAGCACATCGACAGACCCAACTTTCATGCTTTGCGGTATGATGATGCAGATAGCTATGCAAATTGGCCTCCATCGACCGTCTCATGCGCAAGACTTTTCTAAATTCAGGATCGAGTTTAGAGAAGGGGAGTTGAAAGATAGGGTTAAGACTTGGGGTGTTTGCAATATCGTTGCTCAAAGGTATGGATGCCTCATACCTATCATATTTTTAAGTAAATGCTAACCCTCTTACTAGAGTGGCAACCGGTTATGGACAACCGTCGCAAACACTGCTTGACTGGACGCTATCATCACCAGAATCCGTTGACCAGAATTTTAAGCTCCCGCCGGAAATAAAGTGCCGACTGGATATTGAAAAGTTCTGCGATAAAGTAACCAGAGGCCTATACAGCAATCCTCGAGATCCTGTAGGGTTATCAAGCGATGATGAAAGGTTCATTGTAACCACAATTCTAGCCAAGGACTTCGAGGAGCTCGAAGGCCAGCTCAGACAGGAACATAATTGTGTGTGATTTACTTTCTCTTGTTCCCCTCTCCCCTCCCTTATATAAACTAATAAATTATCTTTTAGCTATAACAAACCTCTACCTTCGGGCAGCCGGCCTTCACCTCCGCCTTTCTGCTTTCTTTGATAACCCGACAGCCAAAGACTACCGCCAGGGCCTCCTAGCACTCTACCTTGCAACCACACTCTTTCTCGACGAGGCTCTAAATCTCGAAACGTCCGATGGGCCTGTTCTTGCATACAGCCCAAATTATATATATCAGATGACCCTGGCCGCTGGCTTCATTCTTCTGAAGCTGTGCAAAAGCTTCTTCGCAGTCCACATTGACATGGATTATACAAAAACCCTTTTCAACAGGACTATCTGGGCTATACGAAGTATGTCCGTCACGAACAATGATCTCCCTGAACGGTTGGCAGAGGTTTTGGCACAAATGTGGAGGACGGGAGGTGCACCTGTCTCCCCATATGTCGGCAGCTCATCGGTCCGCCCAGATATGGACGATACCCTGCAGCTGAAAGTCAGATGCCGTATGAGTATGTCTCTTGTCTACGATTCTGTTTGGCGATGGAGAGAAGATTTTCAAGCTAAAGGAAGGAATCTGGAATGTATGTTTCCCTCTTTCTACTAATATACCGATGCCCCTTCCCATATCCAAGGTTTCCCCGTGATTCTAACAATCGTAAACCAGCCTTCCTCAAAAACCCAACCAACCCAGACTCCAATGCTGACTCTTCTGCCTCATCCGTTGCCCCGTTGCGCGCCTCAAGTTCAACCCCTGGTATTCCCGGGGCAGATTCCAACCTTGCATCCGCACCCCCCTCTCACTCAACCAACATCGGCGGAGAAGGAAGCCTCAGCACAGCAGGTCCCGGTAACGGGATGGGGATCCTAGGAGGCTTCATGGAGCCGAATTACGAAGTATTTGATCCCCTCAATTGGATGCTGGATGGGTTGGTGGACTTCCCGTACTCGTTCAATCAGGTTCAGGGCTTGGAATCGCAGGGCATTGCCTAATCGCCTATTTCTGATTCTCTTCTCTTCTTTTCCTTCCTTTTCTTTTCCCTTTCTTCTTATTCGTCACAAGATTAACGGTTATATACTACTACCCCTTCTGTTTCTTGCTAGAAATAGAACTCTTCTCCGTTTACGTGTCTTTACTGTATATTTTTCACACTTTTATTCCCATTCTTGTTTCGATTACAGTATCACATATCTTTTCTTGTCCTTTTTTTTTCTCCTTCTAGTGAGTTGGATATTCACAGAAGAAAGCCATAGGGAAGGCGCAAATTTTTTACGTATGCTAGCTTCTTTGGGTCCTTAACTCTGTGGTACTGCAATGAAGTTATACCATGGATCAGTTCAATTCACAACCCATTTTTGACCTTTATATACCAGTTCATGCTGTAGATCGTTCGTATTCTTTTCTTGATATGCCCTTATTCCCACTTTTCAATACCTTTTATTGTTTCCCAGTCTACTCCCACTTTCTATCATTTTCATTTCACAAAGCATTTTTTACAACGGCCAGATTTCGATATGAATTATATGGTTCATTCATGTGCATACACCACACCGTAGAGTTACGAGGGGCGGGGATGATTAGATTCACCTAGGCGATAATGGGGTATCATAGATATGCAGAATTCAGATTCGTAGAGCATCGTACCAGTGGTGCGACGAACAAATACACATAAAATGCCAAATGCTAATGAAACTAAAGGACACTGGAATCAAAGAAAGGAGTAGAAATATCAGCAAGGTGTAATGAAAACTCCCCTCAAAACGAACATCTGGTTAATACCTAGGCATCTATACCAGCAGGTTAACTAAACCAAGTAAATCGGGGTCAAAACACCGCTGCCAGTAGATTTATTATTCACCACCGCAACCACCACAACCACCGCCGCCATCACCGCAAGCCCCGCCGCCATCAGCATCCCACCCACATCCCCCTGCCGCAACCTCAGCGGTGCATGTGGACGCAACACAATTACCTGGAGCGCCAATTCCCATGCTCATGCATGCCGGACTACACGGATATAAGTGTGTATTGATACCCGGATCGACCGCGAAGGGAATGTAAAGTGCCATTGCCAATGGCAAACCCCATACGATGGCAGTCGCTGCATACGGGCTTTCCCCGGCTTTGTCTGTGCTTGATGGTATAATCGAGAGGCGCTTCGCCCCAGAGTCGCCACTACCACCTCGTGTCAGGACGGATTTCGTGCTCCGTCTCCGTATCCGTCGCATGGCCTTTTCATATTTCCACTGAAGCTTTAAAGCCGCTAGCTCGCGCCCGTCCGGGCGCTCGAGGGGATTATCTACAGGATGCACAGCGTTATGAGTGGATATATGAGGGCTTTTGAGCGGGTCTCGATTAATATCCTTACGCATGTGCAGTTGGTCGCCTCGCTTTTGAGCTTGGGAGGTCGAAGAGGATTTGAAGAAGCCGCCGTTGTGGGATTCTCTGATGGCTTCGCAGTACCAGCACGTACATTCACTATATACCTGGCCCCCTGTGATCCGCTGGTATTGCTTTGATGTCCATTGGAATGCCGTGGTGAGTTTGGTCTCGGAGACCTTATCGTCGTGGTTGATGAACCATCCACCGGCATGGCGGGTGGAATATGTGAAATACTTATACGGCGAGAGTTGGTGGGTGTGTTAGGCGAGGTCAACGTCAAGCGTAGGGACGGCCATTTCTGTGCGGTTCTCCGATATAATTCGGAAGAAATATATATATTTCGTGATGAGGCGGTTCATGGTTGACTCGAGTGCGGGCGAGTGTATCCAGTCAATGTTGTCCATCTTTTGTGTGAATGTTCCCTGGCGGATAACTGCTCCGACGAGGTCAAGTGCGAAAGGCGACGAGTTATCCCAGTATCGAGACATCATTTTTCGGATGGCGATGCGTTCTTCAGTATCGGGTTTGGACGCTGCACCATGAAGTGCTTTCTGGACCTTTTCTTCATCCGCGAGGGTCTCACCTAGGAAATCGCGTACCATAGACATTGATGCAGAGGGGTTCTGGGCGAGGTCAACTAGATTGCGTAGCGGCCCACGAATTACTAGCCTGATGAGATTGTTGGGGAAAGAAGGCCCGCGGTGATCCTCATCTCTGTCCTCTGGGACCCCAGTCGTGTCCAAAATGGTCCCGGGCATCGGAAAACATCCCGTAACAAGACGTTGTACGTCACGACGAAACTTCGCAACGCGAAGCTTTTCGTGCGTGATAGTAACCCCACAATTATTGCAAACGGCTTTGAAGTTTTCGTCTCCAAAACCGTCGCAGTATTCAAAGGGATGATCTATTGATCCGATCTGTGGGTTTTCTTGTTGCCATGGAACAATTACATGAGCTTCACACTGTGGGCAGTTTAAAGACTTACACGGGCTATCATGATTGCTGTCCCACTGAAGGCCCGTTTGCATGCTGAAATTTGCTGCTGCTTCGGATGGAGGGGTGTACTCAAATGTTCTATGGTCGATGCTGGAATTCACAATTGCCCATGGTAAACCCGTCCTCCAGAAGCTCATTTTGCCTAGGCGAATGCAGTCTTCTAGAAAATCTCGAGGATTCAGCATGTATGCATGCCATACCATCAAAACATCTGCGCATAAATAATAATTAGCTATTTGCAAACGGGCATAAATCATCCGAAGCCAGGGAATCTAACCTAAAGGAGGCATAATATCAACAGTCCAAGCAATCGTGTCTTGCCAGGCCGTTGAAGCCGCATGTCTACCAGGACGCTTCATATCGTAAGTGGTAAGAGCCCCATTACTAGAACCAAAGCCATCAGTCCTAATGCACTTTTCGTGCCAGAGGGAGAACCTGTCCACTGCTCTACCGACATATACTGCCCATCGTTTTTCTCTAATCAATTGAGCACCTTTGAGCCTGTATTCCTCGGTCTGGTATTTTCCATACTCTGCGTCGTAGAGATTAAACAGGCCGTCAGTTGTCGAAATAGTGTCACGAAGATCCGCTAGAGCGGCCAAAAGTTTTAAATGCGCAATACATTGATCCGTGGTAACCGGCCCAGCGATGGCAGGATTGACAGACCCTTGTAGGCCTAGTGGCTCAAAATGAAGCTCTCGAAGTGACGCTAATGGAGCCGTACTGCTCGCATTGGGATCATCTGGCAAATACGATGGCGGAGGGTCATTCGATGGAGGTAAGTTAAGAGTGGACGGGGGTTTCTCGTTGGTATTTGGTTGAGCTGCACTCATGGCGAGAAGAAGAACAGTAAAGCCCAGCCGTTATTTTGCACCTTGCGTTTGATGGTGGTGAGGGGTTAGGTCGTCTTTCGGGATTTAGCCCCTAAAACAACAGAAGGTTCCTGAACAAACGAACAGTTAATGACCCCAAGGCTGTAACTTATGATTTTGCGTCACATAGTCATGCATGTATAAAATACATGGGCGGATGGACGAGATATCTTGGGCGAAGGTGGCTCTGAATTTATCCACTCAACTCTTCAATGCAGTTCAGCCTGTGCTATACTAGAATCTTAATCATAAGCTTGTTAAGTGTTTGATAGTTGATACACATCTGTCATTTCTCACCTGCCTTTTTCATAAATAGAGTCAACAAGAGGGAATAAAAAGGTCATGGAGACGGATTCTGATAGACTCTAACGGTCATTGTGGTAGAAGGGGATTAACATGTATTCATTCTGAAAGCACATTGACTAAAGGAGTCAGTTGATCAAAACTGCTTCGCCTTGCTGTCGGAGGTGCGCCACAGCTGTAATAAGCGTTCGTCGACTGGCTTTCTCGATGGAGCCAAAATACGGAGTACGGAGTAGTCAAGATAATATTTAGATAGAATGGCGTTTTTGGGAAAAGGTGATGTTTTGATTTTCGTTTGGCGAGCTTTTGTTGAAGAAAGCTCCTGATTTTGATGAGATTTGACCGAGTTGGAAGCCATAACATCTCGTGGGATGACATTTACGTCGAAGAACTCGAACCTGCTTATAATCATATTCAGTGTACCGTTATGAGTATGTTTGTCTGTTTACCATGTCCTGGACCTGTTGCATGGCTTGATGCGGAGAGCCTAATAAGAGGAAAGAGAACGTGAACCTCACAGCCAGCCACAAACTCTACATAAAGGACAGCCAAGCCACACCATCGCGCGCTCGCGGTAGCTTGACTGCATGTCTCTCGGTCCATCAATCAATCCATAAATGGCCTCGTGTTTTGTGGGGGGCGGAGTCGAGGGGAAAAATATTTCGCAGTGTTCACGAAAAGCTTCAGCTCAGGGGGACTTAAATAGGGCATTGAGGGGCAACGGATGTCAGGGAAAAGTGCCTGTAGAGATGTAACTTGACCGGGGAATGAGAAACTATTTTCTCATCCTTCAACGAAGGCGCAAACTAGATTAATGCCGTGACCCCGAACTAGAAGAGTTGATATTTTAAGTTACCGGCACGATTTTTGATAGAAATCGAATACTCTGTTTAACGATAACAATTAAAAAAAAAAAAAAAAAAAAAAAAAAAAAAAAAAAAAAAAAGAGCAGTTGAAAGAGAGATGCTCGAGAGACGACATTGTATTCTACTCAGTAGAAATAACTACATCTCTCAATACAGCTTGTCGATCTCCATACACATTAAACGAGTTGGCACGCTGACATTGTCCCTAACGCTCATCGAGCGCCCAGAAAGATATCCAGAGATTCCCTTCTCTTCCAGATGTGTGGGGTATATACAAATGATTAAAAAGAGATAAAAACACTTAAATTGAAAAATAAAAAGACCTATGTATAAATGGAGAGAAAAAGTGGAAGGGACAAGGGGAGGGGAGCAGGAGGAGAAAGGCTTGTATGGTGGGTGTGTTTGTTTGTCGCGGGGCGGGTCAATTTCAGGCATGTAATGGAAAAGGTTACGAGGGGAGTAACGAAACCAAAGGCATCGCGAATGAACGTCGTAGAGCAAAGCACGAAAAGAGTGCTAAACAGTGTCACAAAATCCTGCCGGGTAGGGTATGTCAACGCCTTGATAATAGAGAGAAAAAAAAAAAAAAAAGAAGAAAAAAGACACAGCCACTCGCGGACGTATAGAAAGCAGAACAGAATCAGGAGATTGAATGCCCGGAGGAGAAACAGGGAACAAGAAAAATAAACCCGGAATCCGGTCAGTCGTTCTCGGAGCTCTCAATGCCCTCCAATACAGTGTGCTTCTCACAGAATTGAACACCTACCCTCCCTTCTCTTTCTCCTCTCCCCATCAGCATCGCTCCATTCGGTCATTCCACCTCTCAACTCTTCAGCCATCCGGCGCTGTCCTACCTCTGCATCAGAATGAGAACTTGAAATCATTCGCCCTGAGCGGGGGTCGAAAAAGGCGCCACCCGTTCCGAACCTGCGGCGGGGTATGTCTTGGGATCTTGGTCTAGATCGGTGAGTCTCTTGGTTTGAACGGACGGTGTAGAGGGTCTCCATACGGCGAGGTGGTTCATGAGACTGAAGGTGGGGGGAAGATAGAGCTTGGGGTTTTGTAATAACAGGTGAATTGTTGGGAGGAATGGTATGGCGGGGAATGGGGTGTGTGCTTATTGAATCCAATTGCGATGATCTCAAATGAGTTGACTGTCCACGTTGGGAAGAACTAGCATTGAAATTCCTTGCCGTTGGTTGGGACCCGTCTATAGTATCCTCAGTAGCGGACAATCGTCTGATTCCCGTGCGTCCGTGTTGGTGTGTATCAGAAGTGGCAGATGGAGATGCTGAATTGGCTTGTAAGTCAAATTGATTGGTAGGGCCGTTTCTACCAATCACTCGGACTGGCATATGGGTAGCTCCTAAAGAAGACCCAGAAACCATAGGTGAAATTGGGGACGAATTTTCCGCAGATGAGCCGTGGGGGAACCTAGGCCGGGGCAGCTCTGTCGAGGACGGTGAAATTTGTGTATTTACGACAAGCGGTTGAGACGGAAGGGAAAGGTTAGTTGGCGCAGAGCCACCTCTATGATTCAGCACGGGTGGCACTATCGGACGGCGTTCACTAGACTGAATCTCGGTTGGAGTCATCGTCCCGGGTACGCCATCGGTAGCTGCTCTTGCATGACTAGGAGGGTATGGAGAGGTATTATTCCTTCCGAGTGGATTACCTTGGCGCAGGGTATCCGGGGATTGTCCTGCCCTCGTCCTAGGAACAGGAATACGCTCCATGGTTGACCTCGTTCGTTCCATAGCGTTCTGTGAGATAGAGCCAAATCGGGATGTTTGTGTCCGTCGGAGGTCGCGGGAAGCATTTCCATTACGCATCCGTGGGGCGGGGTTGGTCGGCGAGGGTAGCAACGTTCTTTGAATATGATCCGGGAGAGGCTGATCTGCGTCGGGGGTATAAGGCGGTGGTGGAGGAACCCAGTTATCGGCATCACTTTCGTGTGGTACCACTGGTCGCCGGTTTACTAAGACTGAATTTGCGTAGCGAGCATTTTGGAAGCGATTCCTGTTGGCTGCAGCGGTAGCGGCTCCATTAAGAAGGCTTTGGGACCGTGGCTGGGTGTTTGAATACGGAACCTCGATAGCCTGGAGGTCAACAGATAGGGTGAGATCTGTGGGGGAACTAGGCTGCGATAAACTATTTCGATTCCCCCTGGTTGGGACCGGTGGAGTTTCAATATGCGAACTTCCAATACTCGCACGATGCCTAGCGAGCGTACCAGAGCGCTCAATGACAGCATTACGATCTCGCCCCAGTCCGCCACGTCTATTAACCCGCGTCCTCCTTCTCTCTAGCTCAACCTCGACAGCCATGCTTGAATCCCGTTCCGGTAATGGTATGGGCTCTGCCTCGCCCACTTCAATTGTCAACTCAACTGCCTTTCCATTAGTCGGTGAACGCGCAAAATCAAAAATGGCAATCCTGCCACCATCTACTGGCAGAAGATCATCGCCCATTTCTCCCAGGAAAGAGTTAACACCCCCAGGAGCTGCTGCCACGAGCCGCTGGAAACGTTTCTCTCTAGGGTTTCCTAGGTTGACGCCGTCTACCCATTTTATTGCCGTGATATCATTCATGGATGATAGGGACCGCCCATGGATCAAGTGACTGGGCGGTTTTACCACCTTGTTGAGCCTCTGTGAATTTGTACGAACTGGCCGTGAACCCCAATTTCTTTCTAGGACGACATTTTGTGCTGACGGTCGATCCGAAACATCTGGAATGCCGTATAGCCACATCCCGGAATCTTGGAAACCCAATACCAATAGCTCCCCATTACAGCCTGCCGTAGGGGCAAAGCATGGGCCGGGTTCTTTTATCTCACCGTCTCCACCAGGTCCTACGAAGTACGTAAACCCACCCCGCGCATCATCGATTTGGCCAAGGCGAAAAACTTGCAACTGGGTGTCATATCCAACAATCCAAGTAACGCCTTCATCAGCAACTGTCGACGGAATCAGCGTGACGTTATTGTAACCAATCGTGATGTCCGGAGATAATATCTGAGTTGTCCACATTCGGGACTGCAGCTCTGGCGAAGGCAGTTCTGAATCTAGGTCCATATAAAGAGGTGGTGAGATGGATACCATTCTGGCCTCGAGAGGATCATTTGACGAGCCAACTAGCATCAAACCATCCCGTGAGAACGATAACATATCGGTATGAAAACATCGCACAGCCCTGCGATCAGTTGCCAGTGCCCTCTCCCCCAAAGCATGCACCTCGATACCGCCATCATAAGCAATAGCTAAAACTGTCCCTTCGGGAGATAAGGAGATTGTCCGGGGAACATTGTCCAACGTAATGGCCTGGATTAGCTTTACATTCCCATTAATGAGGCGATAAACATTCGCTTGGTGAATAGAGGAAACCACCGCCAATAGGCTTGCGTCTTCGACTATTGCAGCCGTGACAGGCCGTCGCAGAGTCTTTAATTCGTAAGAAACAGATATTGGGTCTGTGGATAAGTCAATCACGAAAATTCTAGACGAACTTAACGCCAGTAATTGCCGCCCATTTGCCGAGAAAGTAAACTGAAAAGCTTCTCCTTGGGGAAACGCGGATGATGAACATGCTGAAGCCGAAATGAGATTGATCAGGGTTTTTTGGGGTCTGAGAAATGATTCGAACAAATTTCTCCTAGTTTCGCGGGCAAACCTCCTCTTCAACTGCCAGAGATCTTCTAATATCCAAGGGCGCTGCACGCTGTCATTGTTTCGCAAAACAGTGGATGTACAACAATCTAGATGATAGCGATACAGCTCAGGAAGATCAGACACTGTCCGCCATTTCCTATTTAACAGAGCGAGAGACGCGAAAGCGTTTGCGTCAACAGTATACAAAATCCTAAACAAGAAATGTGAGCCCCATTCAACAGATATCGGAATTATTTCTTCTTTTCATATTACCTTCCGTATTGGGAAGGAAATAATAAAAAATAATAAAAATAGATAGCCTGCATATTCGTGGCGCAGGAAGAGGAAGATCTTAAGACTTAACTTACCTCTCAATTATTTGATGTGGAAGAGAACCTAGTAAATCACAGCCCTGGGATTGAGGATTTTTTGAACCTCCATCGTTCGGCTGTCGCGTTTCGCTTGTTGAAGGCCTCCAGGAGGGAGGTCTGTCATCAGCAGGGGAGGGCGTCAATGGACTTGCAACCGCATCGAGGGTCATATCTGGTTCAACACTGGCGGGATTCTCGATACGATTCCAGGGTGAATTAGAATCACCGTCTTCCATGGCCGTGGCGAGAATTCCTTGCAACTACACATCATCAATGGTAGGGCTCAAAGTATCTGGTAGGGCCGCACATGTCATGGCGATGTTGGTAGTTGGGAATGTCATTTGTCTCGTCTTTGTTTCGTGTGCGTACATCCGAGCCCGCAACTAACAAGAAGGCCGAACTTGAGTTGGGCCCTGTCTTGGGGCTGTGTTGGAACTGGGAGATAAATTGCAAGCAGTTTCTGTAACCTTCACAATATCTGCAGGAAATAGGACCTATAACCATGCCCTTGCTGGCAGAAGTGCCGTGATGGGATTCGCCGCGATCGACCTCTCTAATCCTGAAGAACCGATGAAAAGTTGGCCATTGCAGATGCGACCGCCGGCAGGAAATTGAGACGAGCTTTGTGTTCTGGATCCTAAAATAGCAACTTATCACTGCTCCAATGCTAGTCACACACCCACGCCAATCGTATCCTCGTTGGTCCATATCCCTTCATCTGGCGCCCAGATTTGCGGTCGCCAGGCTAGCGCTCTGGTGGCCAATAGTTAAATGTCAGCAGCGGATGCGACCACGGTGGGCCAAGTAGTTAAATAACTAGTTAGCTCAGTAAGCAGCCAGGTTCTCCGTCTGCTTCCTGCAGGATTGCGTTGTTCTTTTAAATCATTTTAATTTGATTCTAGGGTTTTTTTGCCGGTCTATCAACTTCTCCCCTACTTTTAGTTCCAGATGGTCAGGTCCCGTTGTAAGGTAAGATTCCATACGCGGAGTACATAACATACATATACATAACATAGCTCGGAGTACACGCGATCTTCACACAATAACATCTGGAGCCTTGGTGTTAAACCAACCCGATTATTTCCAAACTGCCCTGAATGAGTGGCAAGGCTCGGATTGTTTATCCTGAGTTTGGTTCAACTCTTTCTCGAAAAACAACAGATGGGTGGATTCTAGTTACATAGTTCGGGGTAAGATCTTGTCTAAGTAGTCTAAAAATCCCCCCCCCCCCTATAGAGATAAATGATTGTGAATAATCTCTCATATATCAATTGAATACTTTCACGTCATTGCAAGGATCGAAGCCGGCACGACTCGAACAATAACAGAGGTTCTCACCATGGTTGTTTGCATCTCTCCCTGGTTGGTATCACGACCGTTCGTATTCTATGGTCGGATACCATATCATTTCCATGCTACTCGTCGCACTTCTATCTCAGATCGCTACTATGCGCCTGCGATGATGATGAGGAGCTCGTTTCTCGTTCGAAACTGCTCGACTGCATCCCAGAATCCTCACCGACTTCTCCTCCATGATATGAAACTGGAAGAAGAGCTCCCAGGTTACAATCCCATTCTATCCAGTCAGGCTGGGAGATGTATTCGAGTCCAGATATCAAGTCATTGCGAAGCTCGGGTTTGGAGTGGGTTCGAGTGTATGGCTCTGCCGAGACTTAGAGTGAGAAATGAAGCGATCACAACATCCAGGCAGCCCTTTGAGTTCAAGTACCTGATGCGTTTTAGGTCCGGTGACTACCTAACTCTGAAAGTCTGCACCTGCAGAAAGGTGGCTGGTGTAACTGCCCAGTCTACCAACGAAGCGGCTGTGACGAGACATATTCGAGCCAGCGATTATGAACATCCTGGTGACAGATACCTCCGCCTGATACTCAGAGAGTTCACCATCCACGGGCCTGGGGGTGAACACAGATGCCTACTGTATACACCTCAGGGAATGACTTTTAAGGAGTTCCGCAATTTACTGCCAAACCGGTTGCTGAATAAGGCACTCCTTCAGCAGACATATCAGTTAATCTTGATTGGGCTCGATCTTCTACACCAACTAGGTGTGGTACATACAGGTATGATTCTGTGTTTTATCTAGAACAGGCTTCTTCACTACGATGTGCGTATGCATATTCCTCCGCTGACATTCTTAATCTCTTTTAGATATATCGCCTAATAATATCCTCCTGGGTGCCCAGAGCTCCTCTATTTTTTCTAAAATCGAGCAGTCTGAGTTAGAACATCCTAGCGCCCGCAAAGTCTTCAGGGACCGGGTCATCTATCAATCCCAATATATGCTCATAACCGATGGCACACCAGTGCTTTGTGACTTTGGAGCTGCCTGGATTGGCGAAGGGAAACATCGAGGCGATGTCATGCCTGACTTCTATCGTGCACCAGAGGTGATTCTTGGGATGGAATGGGACTGCAAGATTGACATCTGGTCAATTGGAGTCATGGTGAGTCACCTGCAGAACTAAATCATTACCCGCAGAACGCCCGCAGAACATGCTCGAGATCTTTGCATACCAAAGCGCTAGGAGCGCGTATCTACTCACGATATGGCAGATATGGGATTTATTTGAAGGCGGTCGCCTTTTTTACGCCCTCAGAAACCGCATTCTGGATGATGAGCAACATCTTGCTGAAATGGTTGCTCTCATGGGACCTCCACCCCAGAGCTTCCTTCAAAGGAGTGAGAAATGCCGTAATTACTGGGATGTAGAAGGAGAGTATCTTGCCATATCACCTGCTCATCCCCCGGAAGAGATTATAAAGCTGAAATTATTCTAGGACGGTGGAATGCGACAACGCCCATTCCCGATCAGTCATTTGACACGAAAGAGTGGCGTCTAGAAGGTGACGATCACTGGCTGTTGTTGGATTTTCTTAGCAAAATATTCAGGTGGCTTCCCGAAGAACGCGCTTCAGCACAGGAGTTAATATCCAATCCATTTCTGATGCAGCATCATGAACGACCACAAATAGCTAACACATCATGAGTCTAGAACTGAGGCATTGTCTAAGACAACGTAAATATCCTCTTTTGGGAAAGTCCGTGTACTCTTCTTACAAGGATTTGAAGGGGTTGTGTGAAATCTACTGAGTTTTTCTTGTAATCTCTCAACTCTGAACCTTTCAGGCTGAACGGTAGTATAACTCATCTTCGTAATCATGCTTAATTGTTGGTTACCTATGAACCTTGGTCGCTAGTTATTTAGCCAAGAGCCCCTTTTTTACCCCAAGAAAATACGGAATGCGGAAGGGTCGGCTAGTATAACCACGTGATAAATTCCGCTCACCCTTAGCCGATGGATTGCCGGAGTGGAATGATTTACAAGACGGTGATATGCTGCAATTGTTCAACCCGCTACTATCAATGTCATGCTTTTTACGTATTTGTTCCATTTGAATGTACTTAGGTTCGCTGCATTGATGGAAGATGCTATTATTTGCCAATAATCCTTGAATATTCGTCGCCTCTTTTTGATGCCTCATTGATGCCCAGATGAAGGTGTGGATAACATGTCCGTAACCACCAGCCCTCCCCCGAAAGGGGCCTCAAAAGATTATCATTCGGCTCCTATCTCTACTGGCGCTCGTCCTTACAGGTCTCACAAAATTCGTGCCTGTGATTTATGCCGCAAAAGGAAATCTCGATGCACTGTGGATCTGCCAGGCGAGTCATGCCTTCTTTGCCGCGTTCAAGGGGCGGATTGTCACTACCGTGAAGGTCCGATAAAGCCTGTTGGAACTCGGTTTTATGACCCGAATGCTGGGGATAGTGGAACACCTCTCAGCGGTTCGCAGACTCCACAGAAACGACTTCGGACCCATCAATCCCCAGGCCTCTCAGGGGTTCCAACATTGGCTGATGAGACGCCTAGCCCAAATAGAAGGTCCGCTCCGCGAAGTGACAGCCAAGCTGATCACAGTTCTCCACGCGCCTTTGGAGAACCATTTGGAGAATCGGTCCATATTGTTGGGCCAGTTGCTGCTGAGGATGCTCAGGTTATTGAGAGGTTCATGCCATCAGAGAGCTCGAAAAAGCGATCGGATGCTAAGGCTCCATACAATGTATACTCCAACGATCCTAAGAAACCAATTCTTTACACTACGGTGTCAAGACGCAGACAAGGCCTACGGACAACTGGAATCCCCGGTGAGAGCCAGAAAGAAATTCTCGAGCAGATTCTTGGCCCATTTAAGCACGATCTGGTAAAAATGTATGCGAGAACTTCCCAATCTTGTGTGCCAATTCGGATTTCTCTAATTTCGTACGAACAATTAGCTTTCTGGACAGAATAAACTCTTCATTCCTCATATTCGATGAAACTTCCTTCCTGGAATCCAATAGAACGGACAATGGAAGCCTCCCACCAGCTCTGATGTGCCAAGTATATGCCCAGTCTCTCATCTACTGGGACCAGTCTCGTGTTTTGGCGCCACATCCCAAACCAGACATTCGATACGCGGTTAATCTTGCAGTAGCTGCATTACACGAGGAGTTTTCTGCTCCAGGGTTATCAACTTTAAGCGCTTCTTTGATAGACCTAACAGGCAGACCAATTTTCTCCATGACCGGTAATGCAATTAATAGCGGTCGCACAGTGGCTCTTTCTCATTCCCTTGGCCTCAATCGTGACCCGAGTTGTTGGAAATTGTCACGGGCTGAAAAACATCAGCGTATTCGCTTGTGGTGGGGTGTACTCATCCATGACCGGTGGTACGTTTATCTTGTTGTCTATTCTCACTAGCTTAACTACGTTTTATGGACTGAAAGAAAGTACAGGGCGAGCCACGGCCATGGTGTTCCTCCACAAATCAATAAAAACCAATACGATGTACCACTTCCTACGGTTCAAGTCCTAATCCCGCAAGGAAGCCCTAGTCAGCAGAGGATAAAATCAGCGGAGTGTTACATTGCGTTGTGTCAGCTCACCGAGACTCTAGGCGATCTACTCCCGCTGATATATGGATTGCAACCAAAATCACAAAACGAGACTTCTAAAACGCTTCGAAAATTGCGGACAAATTTAGATTCGTGGGAAGATTCACTTCCAGAATGGCTGAAGAGCTCCCCTGCAGATTCTCCAACTCCTGTTTCGGGATCAAGCAGCTTATATCTCGCGTGGTTAACTTTGAAAATGCTCATTTGCCGTGTTGAATTACAGGTAATATCGCCGTTAATGTCTCGTAATTTAAAAGACTTTTTTCATGAGTACCTAACGTTCACTTGTAGGAAATCAATAATTCGGATAACCCAACCAATCCTGAAGGGCGGCAGTATTTCCAGACCGAATGTAGGAGAGCAGCCGAAGATGTGGTGGAATTCATGATCTCGTTGAAAAGATCTAATTTTGACGAATTCTGGCTGCCTTGTAAGTCATTCTAAGGGGATCATGACTCGTAAGAAAAAGTATACTTATACTTTGATGCAGATAGCGCTTACCACCTCACGTCAACCGCGACACTTTTGGTCCGATGTGCCCTCGAAACGTCCGACTCAGACATCGCCCGATCTTGCCTTTCCAAGGTAGATGTACTTCGTGATGCACTATACCGAGCCCGAGTAGAGTATGACTGGGATCTTGCCGATATGTGTCTTGATCATTGCGAACGGATCTTGACCAAACAACCTGGAATCACTTCCGATGAGGCGCCAGGCGCGGATCAAACCAATCAACCACCCGATCTTGCTGCTCTCCCTCTTCCAGATAATCTAACGCAGAATGACATTGTCAATGACATGATGTCGATCTCTGGCACATTCGGTACAATGGATGGGTTCCCATTTGATATGACAGGGATCTGGGATGTATCCGGATGGCAAGATGACTTTGGCTAAATTTAGAGAAAACAGCAAGACAGACGTGGCCGCTTCTTTCTACAATGACAGCCCTGCCAGAGCATAGTTGTCACAAGACGATGAGACATATGAAAGTGATTTTGCGGATGCAGTATAGCGGCTGACCACAAAATTAATAATAATGACAGTCAAATATTGAGCGGAATGTACTCCTCGGCGAGTGGAAGTTTTAGTTTCCCGATCTTTTCTGGCGAGGTTTTCTCCAACCACTAAAGTACTTTCCCACATGAGGGGACCGGCAATGCAATAGCCAACTTCGAGGGGTATTCTATAAAATGCAACTCTACCTACCTCTCCTAAAATGTATGGAATTTACTTCTTCAATTGGTCTTTTGTCTCAGTCGAAATAACGACTCTACGACCTGCAAAGTTAAAATATACTCCATATCGTCCCTTTAATTAAGTCACCCCTACCCGCTTCAACGGAATCAACTCCCCGCAATAACTCCCAGCGTTAGCGATATTCCCAGCAACTTAGCTCCTAAGATAAAACCAGAGTCTGTGGAGAATGACGTGAATAAAACGTACAGATACTCAGCAATGCCGAACAAGGCCGAACCTGACAAGGGCCATCCATCCAGAAAGCAGGGGATGACTTCAGGTCCGATGTTTCGACAGTACCTACGGAAAACATAATACAGGTGAGGAAAGCCGCTTTACTCCCAGCAAAAGGACAACTCTACATCGTCCAATTTGGTTGGATAGTGACGTGCACTGTCTTATAGCAGCTTCAATCCATTTGATCCAAGGACAAATGATACAAGGAGGACATATTAAAAGTTCGGTATTTCGCTGATACCAGTAGGCAATTCTCGAAGCCTCAGTTGGGGCCAAGATATACGACGAAGCCGGTGACACCTCTGTCAAGTGCTTCAAAATAAGCTCACGAGCTTACAGGCAAAGAAGCCGCGCGGTGAGCGCTTTCAGGGACGATGTGAAACCAAATTTGCCTCCGCACGCACCTGGTGCAGCCTCCCATACAGTTTTGTTAGATCATCGCGCCCATGTTTACTGCTGGGAATTGGGAGCTCTCCCGGCATTATCGCAGGCTTTGGTGACCCTCGTGATTCCTAGTAATGGGATATATTTGACGCTGAAAGATGTGAAGAAGAGTATGCTCTTAGGAGAGAACCGTGAGTTTCCCATTATTATTATTATTATTATTATTATTATTATAAGTATCAAACGCTCGCTTACGCTCGCTATGCTGCTTGCGCAGCCCCCTCTACCACTTTCACTCTCTACCCCTACCCCCCCTTATCACCCCTTC